>NC_056745.1:756272566-756392127 GCF_019279795.1 Protopterus annectens
CCACCCCTGGCGTCCTTCGGTACTCTTTCTAGAATAAAAAAAAAACATTTATTCTCACATTGCTTTTGTGTGTTTATAGGTTCATAGGTTCATAGGTTAGTACTAGGCTATCGGCCCTAGGGCCAATACAAACCTAGCCATAACAATTCCCTGGCTATTTCGTCCCACAATATTTACTTCCCTGCACCCCTGTCTAGCAGGGTGACTGACATGATCCCTGGGATGAATTTCCTATCTCCCATCCAATTGTCAAGATTCCTTTTGAAAAGGTCCAAAGATGTGCTCTATTTAACATGTATGGACAGTCTATTCCAGAGTCTGGGAAGTCTCTGGGTCAGGAACCTATCCTTCCAGCATGTTTTGTTCATTGTGATGACAAGGTTTAGATCCCTGGAGAGTGTGGATCTGAGAGATTGGGATTTCTTTAAGGGTAGGACGTCCAACAGCTCTGGGTTTGATATGGCCTTGTATGTTAAGCAGAGATCACCTCTGAGTAGACGATATGTGACAGAGTATAGCTGGAGTTTTTTAGACAGTCAGCATAAGGCATCTGCTTTAGGTCTGTGATTCTTTTAGTGAGGTATTTCTGTGGCCTTTCCAGTTGTTGCAGATGTCTTGAGAGGTACATACCAAATGGGGCGTTGTATTCTATAATGGGTCTAATGAGGGGTGAGCACAGTGGGACAATGACTTCCTTTTTTCTGGATGAAAATCCCTTAGTGATGAGGTGTGCCACATAGAAGGATTTCCTGACTGTTGAGGTGATGTGGTTATCAAAGGTGAGACCACTGTCCACCTGTGTCCTCAAGTCTCTTATCACACTTTCGGTGTTTAGTGTACAGCCACCTATGTGGTAATTCATGGATACATGATTTTTTTCCCAAAGGGAATAACTATACATTTCTTGGCATTGAGCTTGAGCCCATGGCTCTGGTACCAAGCATTTGTTTCTGTAAGGCCCTTTTGTAGAATATCCACATCATTTGGGGATTCAGTAATGGCTCCCAGTTTGCAGTCATCTGCAAACCTTGTTAGCCAGAGTCCCTTAGTGTTGGCCTGTACTTCAGAGAAGTAGATACCAAACAAGATCGGTCCCAGGACTGAACCCTTAGGTACTCCACTTGTCACTTGTCTGGAGCTGGATTTGGAGTCAGCTACTTTTACAGTGTGGGTTCTGTCAGTAAGCCAGATGGCAACCCATCAAGTAATGTAGGGATTAATGCCCAGCTTAGTAAGTTTATCTATGATTCCAGAGTGGGGGATGGTGTTGAAGGCCTTGGCGAGGTCCAGATAGGCTGTGTGGACCACCTTACCCTCGTCCACAGCTCTGGAGACTGATTCAAAATAGCCAATCAGGTTCAGGAGACAAGTTGTGTGAACAACCTTGGCAAAGTCCAGATAGGCTGTGTGGACCACCTTACCCTCATCCACGGCTTTGGAGAATAATTTGAAGAAGTCAATGAGGTTCAGGAGACAAGACTGGCCCTTCACGAACCCAAACTGGGTGGGGTCCAGTGTTTGAAGGTTGCCAATGTGTTTGTTTATAAGTTCTATGATAATATGTTCCATGGCCTTGCAGATCAATCTCATCAGACTGACGGGGCAGTAGTTCCCAGGATCCAAGGTGGATCCCTGCTTGTGGAATGGAATAAATGTACGTGTGAACCACTCAGTGGGCACAAAGCCTGAGGTGAGGCTATGATTAAACATTACACTTAGGTGAGGTGCCACTTCATTTTGTAGTTCATGTAGTACACAGCCTGGAATGTCACCTGGTTCAAGATGCATTATTCTTAGCTTTTGAGAGTGCAGTTTTTACCTGTGTGGCCATTATTACCGGGATTTGACAATCTCTTGGTACTGAGATGGGCACTTTAGGGGGTGAGAGGGGGGTGAAGTTGGCACTGAATTGATCTGCTAGGATATTGGCAATATCCTTGGGATTAGTATATTTAATGTCATTCTGTTGTAGCTCAGAGCAGATCTGAGCATTGCCATTTAGATTCTTGACATAACTATAGAATGCCTTGTGGTTGTCTTTGGAATCTTTGGCAATTTTATTTTCGTAACTAGCTTTGGAGGATTTTATGAGGGATCTCAGCTTCTTACTGAGACTGGTAAGGGAGTTTTTTGCATCCTGGGATTTTCCTATTTTCTGCAACAGTTTCTTCCTTTTGTTGTAAACTTTGTTTATGGTAGGGCACCACCAGATTGGCTTCCTTTTTTTTGGAAGAGAGTATCTTGGTTCTATTTGGAATGGCACAATTCATGCACAAGTGGATGTGCTCATACAGTGCCTTAGTATAGGATTCAGCAGTTGAGCTTTCAGTTCCCGTCTGCATGGGTGTCACGAAGTTTGTCACTTCTGACTTGAGTAGCATGAGTTTGGCTTTTTTACGGAGGTTTCCTTACTGGGGGGGTGGGGGTGGGATGTGGATGTCAAGGGTTATTAGCTTATGGTCAGACCTGACCAATGATGGGGTGACCATACGTGTGGAGCATTGATTTCCCATGTTGGTAATGACCAGGTCTAGGATATTGGAGCCCCTGGTGGGACTATGGATTAGTTGATCCAGGGCATTGGAATTTATGAATTCCAAGAACCGTTGGGCAAAGGTGTTGGTACATCAGTAGTTTTCCCAGTTAATGGCAGGGTAGTTGAAATCACCCAATATTAGGGTGTTTGGTTGGATCTTAATATTTTCCAGTATGTTTAGAAAGGAGTAGTGAGAATCTTGGGGCATGGTGGGAGATCTGTAGCAAGTTACAATTTGGATTACAGTCTTACCTAGTGTTAGTTGCACCTGGATAATTTCAGATGCATTGTGTTGGGCTACTAGCCTAGTGGTGTGAATATCATTAGTGAATATGGACACTCCTCCACCTTTAGTGTTTCGGTCCTGGTTTGGTGGCCGAAAAGGTGTGGTAAGAGTTGTAGCCTGGCATTGCAGGGGTGCTCTCTGAAGCCTTGAACCAGGTCTCAATTACTGCAGATATCGATGTTCTATATTTTTAGGACTGCCTTGAGAGAGTGCATTTTAAGTTTAGACTTCTAGCATTGAGTAGCATTACCTTCAGATTTTGCATGCTTGTACTTGTTATGGTGGTGGTTTTGTCCTTTGAACTTTGCCTAAAAAAGGCACTATAGGGGTGACAAGAGCCTTGGCCAGTAACCTGAATCCCAGGGGTGACAGGTGCAGACTATCTCTGACAAAGTATCATGGTCTGTCAATCATGTCGTCCCAAGCTGACAGTTACTGGAGCCCCTCTGAATGACACCAGAAGCTTGGCCAATTCTTGAAGTCAATCATTTTGTCCTTGTACTGTGGTATCATTCTTAGTGAAGGCAGGATGCTACTCAGGGCTAGGGTCATACCTGCCTGGGCCACATGATCTGAGAGCTCTTCCATGTCTCTTTTCATGTAGTCCAGGGAGGTATGTCTCAAGTCATTCACTCCAGCATGGACAAATACAGAGTCATATTTGTACTCGTGGAGTGACTTGAGTGCATGCGTTATGTGGCGGATCCTGGCACCCGAAAGGTAGCTGACTGTAATTTTCTCCTTGTTCAGTCTGGTGAGTGGGACATCAATGTGCCTGACTATAGAGTCACCTATGACTAAAGTGTTGGCTATGGTGTCTTGCCTTTGGGGCTGTTGATAGGTGGCATACTGGTGTTGTGAGCTATGTGACAGTTTGGTTGTGATTGGTGTTTCTTTGTGTTTCAGCTTCGGAGGTCCTTGTTGCTTGGGCAGGTTACTGTTAAGGGCCTCTACATATGAGGGTTTAGTGTTGCTATGTGAGGGTGTTGGTGGTGTGGCTTTAGAAGAGCTATGTGTTGCTTGAGGTGTAGTGCAGGTGCTAACCTTTGCCTCTTGACTCTCTAGCACAATCTTGGGTGGAGAGAGCTTTGCTTCCAGTTTTGCTATGTAAGTGCATCTCTTGCAGGTTTTAGTGTTGGGTGGTAGAAGGAGAGGGTTGTCTGTGTACATGAGGCAATTGCTGCATTGCTCCAGTATGCCCAGATTCACCAGGTGGACAGGAGAAATCACCGAAAGCTGACCCTTGGACATGCCTGGTTTGGTGCTTTTTTTTGTAAAGTACAAGAGCTGTTTTCCCTTACCTTAGCAAGGTACTTTGCAATTATAGGCTGTTTAGTGCCTACGATTAATTTCTCCTTATTAACAAGGAGAGTTGAGTGGTTGTATCAGTTTAAGGCTTCCTAGTTCTTTCCAGCAGGTTTTAAAGCAAGTGCTAGTCACAGGAATGTTTAAAGGTAAGATGAGAAAAAATGGTTTATCCTAAACATTGCAGTGTGCACTAGAGGAGTTAGATGTGAAAGTAGGTAATTTAAGTTTAACCTATCTAAAAGTTAAGTTTTAGTGGAGAGTCACTATTTTTAAAACAGCAAGATAGATTTAAAGGGAGTGGTCACTTTTGTATTCTGGTACTATGGAATACAGTAGGATGGCCAATAAATTTAAATAGTTGAAGGGGAGTGATTTCACAAAATGATTATTTTGTGCTTACTCACACAAGCCATTGAAAGCAGAGAGGAAATGAGATATATGGTCAAATTAACATAAGGGGCAGGCAACTAAAGACAGTGGTGTTTAAGAACACAACAGTAACCAGGTGGGAGGGTGGAGAAAAAAATTCTGCCTGACTCACAAGAAACAGAGCTGTGGTCTCTTTTCAAGTTTTAATATGCAGTTAAAAGCAGAATACAAGTAAAACACAAGGTAAAGAAAACACATCACAGTATTCAAAATAGAAAAAGACAATAAGGTAATACAAAATACAACAAATACAAAGCAGACTAACCTTTCCCTCACAGCAAAGTGTAGTAGAGTCTGGGTGGGCCTTTCTAGTAAAGAGCATTAGTTTCTAGTTTCTATGCCTTTAGATATGTCAAAAGCATGCTCATTGATATATTTTTTATAATCCTTTCCATTTTACCTGTATTAAGGACAATTTTTACAGTATGGTATAGAAATAACCCCTCTGCTGGTACAATTAAAATATTTCTTCTCTACTAAAACTTTATTTCAACTTGCTAAGATCTTCACTCTGTTTGCCATGAACACACATTGCTTACATGCTCCACATTTATAGGTGCCATTAGGACTGCTATTTGAATCATTTTTCCCTTTCTTATTTTTTTTCTAAGATACTTTTTATATTATGGCATGTTTTGTAGATAAACATGGGTGGCTCAGAAAAAAGCCCAATGTAATCAGTTAATTTGAAAACATTTCCTAATATTTCACTACTGTTTCCGTTACAAATCTAGTATCCTGATGTTGTGTCATGATAAATTTTCTTTTGAACTTACTTGCAAAATGCCTTTCTGCTGTCTTTTTATATTTTTCCTATTAGAATTAGACATATATAGACACAGAAAGATAGCTATAGATACAGATAGATGTGTGTGTATGTGAGTGTGTTTGCGTAAATACATTTGGCAGCTATATTGTTATTTGGTGTTCAAAATGGCAAAAGATGGCTGGTAAACCATTATTACATCTATGTTCATTTTATACTTTAGTTTGCCCCAGAGTATTTCAGTGATTATAATGATGTGTCCTTAAAGATTACTTCTCTAATTATTTTGGAGTTTTAGCTGCCTGATCCTGTGTTATATTATTACATCATTTGCTTCCTTGTGTTAATGCTGTTTTGCACCTGCATTGCAACAACATTGCAGATTATCTGTTTTTATGATTTTACCTTACTACTGATTTTACAAACTCTAGGACTTATTACCAATGTTTAACATTTCTCAGTCCTGCAGTCTAAAGATTCTCACAGTGTTTCAGAGCTGGAATGTCATTTTTTAGCACAGTGCAAAAACTGTTGTGGGTTTAGGCTTTTGTAATTAAGACTGTTAAACTGTGGAGTAATGAAGTTCATGCAGTTTAGGTGTTACTATATTTAGAAATGGTGGAGTGTGTTGGTGGACTTGCCCCCCCCCCCTCCTCCTCAGAAGTGTTTTTTTTTTTTCCATTGACATGAGTACCAACAAATTCAGCCCAAGTTGTGGTTTTAAATGGTCAATGTTCCTGGGTCAGTCCACCCTATACAATTATAAAGTGTTAAATACAATCAAAATAAATATGTCCAGTATATATTCTACACAGACCCTTAGTATGCAAGTAAAAAATAAACGTACAAAATGTAACCATATGTTAAATAATGACTGACAAAATTGTTACTAATGTATATCATTTTGAAAAAAGAAGGATGACAACATTTGTGTGGCCTTTGGAAATGCTACTTCTTATTCAGCAATTCATTCTTTGACACAACATAATCACTCAAAACTACAGACAGTTGGAGATGGTTTCTGATATGCAATGATAACAATTACTGGACACTTGTTTCTACCTCCTATGACAAATTATTTTTTTTTATATATTTTCATTAATTTTACAGGAAACTGAGCTTTTCCACTTGGTCCCTCTTTTAAGTCATCATATACTTTGCATAATTCAACAGGATTAACTTAAAATACAGAAAAGACAACAACTGAAAAGTAATAGGGCAGTATTTGTGCTTAATATTGTAGTTAAGAGATATACAGATTATATTCCTTTATGATCTTGGCTCTGTGCAAAAACAAAATGCAGTTTATGCAATACTACCAGAGCAAAAAAAAAATAATTTCTTGCTAAAATGGATTGTAAGATGGTAGGTCAAGGCAAACATCTTGCTTACCTGCCTAAGTTCATTTGTGAGAGTATTCCACACCAGTGAGCCTCTTACCATGAAGGCATTAACTATATCAGATAAGAAAATAATATGTTACTTCAAGAAAAGTAAAATTAGATGTTGAGGATTTTATAGCTGGTATGTCTTGACAATGATTAGCCTTTTCAAAGATATGATATAATTTTTAAATGTCAGGCACTGCTATGTAAGGTAAAATCATTTTGATATGTAGCCACACCAGGTGACTGACTGTCAGGTAATGGTGTTGTATTCAGGGTACCACAGTGATAAAGCTGCATATCTTATTCTGCATGATTTGAATTTTCATTATGTTGTGGTGTGAGGTGGCAACAAAATGATGCAGCAGGCAATATTCACGAGCTGGAAGAAATATTACCTTCTCTATCTAAATTTTTTAACTTAATAACTAGGTTGTTGAACTCATAGCATTGTCTAAAGCACTGCTGAAAATTGAGTCACTCTTATTATGTGGGTAGAAAATATAAGACAGTACTCTTGTCAAAATTTTAGGTATTTGTGCATTGAAGCATTCTGAAGAGGTTTGCCCACACAATCAGAGATGTCCCATTTTTGTTGACCCCATTAATATTTTTTTGAGTTCCAAGGAACGTGGATTTAGTTTTAAAAAGGCTATGTTTTTGACCCAAGTGCTCTGCAGTGAAATAATTGCATTATCTTACTGTTAAGGATGGTTACGATTTTCTAAGTGAAAGTATCAGAGGCCCAATTAATGACCTTGTCAGTGTTTAAGAACATATTGTTGTTACACTGGGTCACTGCAAGTGCATGTATGAATAGTGTAAATAAAAGTAATCTAAGATTGAAGCCTTGTGGAACACAAAATTTCACAAATTGTTGTGAGATTGGTCATGCTCAGTGGTTATTCTGAATAATTAATATTTAAGGGAATCAAGTAAAACAGTTTAGTGTGAAAGAATTGAGACCAACCAGGGTAAACGCTTCAGTCAGAAGAACTCAGGGTTCTTGTCATAGGGAACTCCATTCTATGACAAACAGATGCCCACTCACCAGATTGAACAAGGAGAACATAACAGCACTCAAGTCTCTACAGGTACAATGATTCCTGGACTTTATTAACACAAATAGCCTTGACCAGACAGCACCCACACAAACCAGAGATTCAAACATATGGGACCTGGTACTTACCAATATGGGAGAGTGCTGCAGCTCCGGTATCACATCCTCACTGGTGATGCCAGACAATAAAGCTGTCTCCTTCAAAATAAAAATCAACTCAGTAACCCCAGCAAACTCTGTAACAGTTACAAACTATTCCAAAGTAACCTACATCCTATTAAGCAATAGTTTGCCAAAGATAGTGTCCTTCTCAACCTCGAGTTCACAGCAACCTATGCAGAATTGTTCATAGACACCATGTAAAACCATGTAAATGGCTGTATAGAGACTGCTGTACCTACTAAAGGTAAGCCCAAAACAAACTATAAACAAACCACACTTGTGGAAACCTAATCTTAATAGGGTATACAGTCAAAGGAAAAAAGTCATGACTTAAATCAGGAAGAACAACTCTCATAATGATAGGAACTCTAATTAAATTAAACAGGAAACTAAAAGGAATAATTAAGTCCAACAAGACCAATTACAAGGTCATAGGCTAAAGACAACTACAAGGCCTTCCACAGCTATGACCAAAACTTCAAAGGCAGAACACATTAATGTGCCAAACTGGTGGTCAGTGATGGCACCTACTGAGCAGACTGCCACAGAAAATTTGCTGGCTGACAAATTCAGCTCAGACATCATTCCCACCATTTCCCCATATTCCCCCATGAAATACCTGCTATCATAACTCCCCCAACTATTAACAGGGAGAAAGTCATGACAGAGCTCGCTAAAGGCAAAAACACAACCTCATTATGCCCCTGAAAATAACCTGGGATGCCTACTAAATAACTTAAAACATGACATCTCAGGACCACCTAAGTCACTTTTCAACTATAGTCTCAGAACGGGCTTTGTACCAAAAATAATGGAGGACTGCAATGGTTATCCCATTTCACAAGAGTGGATCACCAACCTACCCCCAAACCTACAGTCTAATGTGCAAAGCCATGGAACAATTATCATGGAAATGATCAACAAAGACATAAGCAACCTTCAGACAATGGATTCAACCCAGTTTGGCTTTGTCAAGGGAAGGGTCTGCCTATTAAATTCACAAGAAAAAAACACTCCAGGTATGTTGAAAATTATACAACGTTAAACTCAGAATCAGTTATCAACACACACACATTAAAAAGCAAGCACAGGGGGCATTGCCAGGATGGTGAGCAGCTAACAGCTGTAATCTTTTGTTTTGCTTCTTTTTAACATTTTGACAGGATTTTTCATAACAACATTAAAATTTTATAAAATAATTTATGGAGGCATAATTATTTTTCCATTCAACAAATATATCTAAAAAAATCAATTTTTATTATTTTTTCCTGTCAAAATAATATTAATAGACTCTATTTCATTCAAAATGAGTCACTCTAAAACTACATCTCAAGATACTTCTTTGAAAAAAGACTTACAATCTGTTCTCAGCAGCATCCCTGATCTAGCTTTAAAAATGGGCAGATTACATAACAAAACAGACAATATAAAAGAAGAGTGTAAAAAACAATCCAATGGTTTTATTGAGTGACATGGTTAAACAGCAATCTCTTCAAATCTCTGGATACAGTGAATGACTTAGATAGTAGAATGGCTGAGATTGAAAATCATACGGAGTTTGTGCTCAAACAAAATGCTTTGTTTTTGGAGAAACTAGACGATTTAAAAAAGCAGATCCAGAAGACATAGTGTCAGGATTTATCATATCCCAGAAAAGGAAGAAGGTTATAACATGGTTCAGTTTCTAAATATTTGGTTGAAGACTTTGAACTTACCCGACGCTTTGTCTTTTGGTATAGAGAGAGCTCACACATCTCTTTATACAGCTGCTTTAAAGAAAAATCCTCCATCCCCAAGGTCAGTAGTAGTCAGATTATTTTCTAGTCAAGACAAATCCTAGGGTTAAAAACTGTTGGGCTAATAAAATGTAAAGAAAATACTTTTTGATTTGACAATGACTATCCTTCAAATATTATGGTAAAGAGAAAAGCAGTTTACCATCAAAGTATGGAATGGCACTTGCTCGGAAATGGAGTTGTCAAATGTTCTTTTTCTACAGTGCTACAATTGTGAACTGAAACATTCTGAACAAGTATTACCAAAAGTAAGGTTGTCATTAACTATAATTAACTTTTTTCGAATGTCAATACTTGCTGTACCCATTTTTGACATTCCTGCTATCCAGCATTATGGAAGTCAACATTACCATTCGATGGTTACATCAAAAAATATTATGACTTTCCATATTTTGATAGTAAACTGAGAAATGCATATATTTCTTTGATAAAAAGTTTAAAGCTTAACATCAAAACACAACTTATTTTTCTTGCCAAAGTAAAAATCTTTTTGTCAGCAGGGCAAAAAACTTTTAACACTCTAGAAGATGCACTGGAATACACAAATCAAAATAAACTTACAGACAAAATGGAAGAAATGGACTTGAGCTTGATTTCCCTGAAAAGAAATGTTACTAAAAATGGATGGTAAACAATGGAAAATAACAAAAAACTAAGAGATAAGTGAAACATTTTAATTTTTAATGCTCATAAATAATTTTTCCAGTATTTTTAAAGTGATACCCAAAGTTCTAGCACATGTATTACTTAACATAAGGCAAATGACTTCATTTTCTTCCTTTACTAACTACCTTAAATGTCTAATTAAATTTAAAGTTAGTAGGATTACTATTATTATGTAAATTATTGTTGTTAAGTGTGATGTCTTGTTTTTTATTATATTCTTGTTTGTCTCTTTAAACTTTTTTTTTCTAAACTACTTCTAATCCTTTTAATTTGCAGGGTTAGTATGTTGTGTGATTTCTTATATATAGATATATGTGACTTTGGTGATGGATGACTAAATGACACAGTAAATCAAATACATTGTTATTGGTCAAGTTATTGGTCAAGGGAAATCTTATGATAGTCAGGGGTGCTTGTTGGGTTGTTAGTCATGTTTATAATGCTGTTTATTTTATTTTTATACACTTGATATATGTCTATTTTATTTATTCTCTCCATGTTTGTTTTTGGTCATCAGTTGGTAGTATAGTGTTTAATGAGATATGAGCTACTGTTAGGTGAAACATAAATTTAATTAGTGGTGTTGCATCTTTACCATTTTATACTTAAAAACATTTCTTCTTTAAATGTGTGACTACCTTTTAGTAGTCACAAGCTCTTTTAGTTGAATTAACCTCTGAATTTAAGCTGTTTTCCTGATAGAATAATTTTGGGGATTCTTCATTTCTTTAAACATTGTAGCGAGCTTTTTGTAAAATAATGACAGCTCGCATTAAATGCTTTTGCAGATATATGCTTAAAATGAACTCTGACACTAGAACTTCAGCCTGGAAGTACATAAGTTAGAATGTTAACACAGAATGTGGTGATATGCATTATATTTATCATACATAAAGGTTAGTTAAATAAATAATAGCACATTTAATTTAAAATATATAAAGTTTTAGCATAGATGGTTAACAGAAATTCAATTTAAAGGAGCAATGTAACTATTGTATATTATGGAGATTGTAAACAGGAATGATGAATTTGTGCTAGTGCTTTATCCAGTGGGTCTTTAGCGATACAAACATTCTTTACATAGAAATGTCAGATTTATTGGTCGTATGTCTCTTGTTGAAGCCAGGACTTCAACATAGAGAGATAACAAGTCTAAATTATATTATAAATGTTTCATACTAGATTAATAGCTTGTATATCTGAAGTACTGATCGGGAGTGAGAGGATAACATTTTTTTAGACATTTCTAGAGAGAAACTATGGTTAATAGATGAAGTAGACATTGAGTATAAGAGTTAAGTAAAGGGAAGAGGGAGAACAAAGATAAAAAAGAATGGGTCATTGCAGCTCAACACATTGGTTAAGATCGCGTACGCTGCTAAATGGTTTTAATGTTTCTCATCGGTTCCAGTTCTTATGAAACAAAACAAGAGAGAGATTAGCAGACATAGTCAAATATAAAGATGGATGGGGTTATGGCAGTTGACTGTTGGCTAGTTATGTAAAAGGGGGAAATAGTTTCTTGCTTAACATGGAATAGAAAGGGGAATACTCATTAATATCTACGACACATGCCATTTTGGGCACACATCATCAGATCTACATAGATATCCTCCTAGTTAGCAAGGTTGCCTTCTGGTTTATAAAACGCATTCTAGTGGTGTACAAATGTACACTAGACTTATGTCAGTCTTTTGTATAGATGATATTCAATATGGTAATAGCCCACGTAATACATGACAATATGGTAATAACCCACGTAATACATGACATGGGTATCAAATCATCTTCATTATTTTTTCACATGGAAGACATGAATCCTTATGAGCAGTTTTATAAGGTGACACACTCGTGATTGGCATCCAGTAGAGCAGACGTTTACTCACATAAATATATCTTAATATAATGATTGCTTGGTTGTCCTCTTGATTATTTTGATCATTTGCTAACTGTTATACATATTGAATATGATGTAAGTATACATGGTGTATTGTTTTTATATTATACAATATTATAGAAATACATTTTACAGCAAATTAATAATTTCAATAGAGTTTCAGCTTTTTTGCAGATGCCTTAAAATATATGTGCATATGTGTTCTTTAGAGACTAAATAATAGAAATGCAGTGTCTGACTATTCTAGATAAGTGTCCCAGTAAGGGTCTACTTCAGACCATCGAAAGAGGTACTGTGCACGTCAGGTTGTACACAGTACTGTGGACTGAAGATCATGCTGCAGTCATCATAGCAGCTTCTGTATATAGTAACTGTTTTTAACAAAAATGTATAGCTTTTCAACATTTGTATTGGAGATTGTGATACTTTGGGGATGGGGAAATTTACCCTTACCCCACTGTACTGCGATCTTTGAGTCGGTATAAAATAATTTATGGGGTGTGGGGGGTGCAGGGGGCTTAACCCCCTGCAAAATTATTGAAACAGCGATATTGTGTTGTTACATTATGGTTTTAATTGTAGGAGGTGGTTTGATTGCAGCACAATCATAGTTAAACACTATCTTGTATGTGGTTTGATGTTTCCTGATTCGATAATGTGAGTCTTCGATGTTCTCAGCTTTCATTTTTCTCATCTGAATGTTTTAATATTCAATGATCTGGCATTGGTCAGAACTAGACCTCCCAGTACATATAAAGAAGTACTCCCTTGTTGTAAATTAGACTATATCTATCTATCTATATATATCTATATATATCTATCTATATATATATATATATATATATATATATATATATATATATATGTGTGTGTGTGTGTGTGTGTGTGTGTGTGTGTGTGTGTGTGTATAATATTCAAAAACAGCAAGGTAGACCACCAGAGAACAAAATTGTAACAAAATAAAACTAAGAAATATTCCAGAGTTGTCACCACAGCTGGGAATTTCCAAGATACAAACAGATGTAAATGCTTAGATAAACGTAAGCAAAACTTTAATAAAACAACAAAAAATAAAACATATAAAAGATGAGCGCTTTGGGGACCAGGAAATAACCCTTCTTCAGATCTAAGTCTCATAATGATGATTTTGGTTTTTAAAGGGCAAATAGCCAATCAAAAGGATCTCCTACTCTGACACCTCCCCCCACCAGGGGCCAGCTTCAATGAATAATTAAAATCCAAGCCTAGAAACCTATAGACACACAAGTCAATCAACGTTATCGACATCCCCTTAAGGGCCAGCTTCAAAGGATAATTAAAGTTCAGTCCAGGAGATCAGTATGCTTGCATCATTCCAATCCATCGTATTTCAGTTAATTCAATTCTGTTACTCAGATTTCCACCTCTAAGATTATCCAAAACAACTTGTAAAACTCTAAAACAAAACTTGTGACCAGTATTTTCCTTTACGTGTTTCGCTAGTGGATTCCTCAAGTCATTTAGATGAATGTCAGTTATATGTTTCAACATCCTCTCTTTAAACTGTCCGGTTGTCTTACCTACATAGAATTTGTCACATAGCTCACACATGGCTAAATATACAACGTTCCTAGTTGTATAGTCTGCATAATATTTTGGAGCATAACATATTCCAGAGACTAGATGTATAAACTCTTGAACTTTAGAAATATATCTGCAATTACTGCAACATCTACAAGCATATGTCCCGATTTTATTGGATATTGCCCACTTTGGCATCATTGGCTCGTGGCACAAGATCTGCTTCAAATTCTGACTGTTCTTATAAGTAAACCATGGCTTGTTTCCAACTATTTTCTTCACTTCTTCATCTGCTAGCAGAATGTTCCAGTTCTTCCTAATGATTTCACAAATATATCTTGTATCCCCTGTGTCAGTCAAACTAAGTCTTTGCTGCCAGTTTTCCTCCTTTGTTTCACAGTCTCAATTTCTGGTTGTGACCCATCACCTCTGTATAAATATGTTTTTTGCCTGCTATCCATGATTAATTTTCACAAATTGTTTAGCTTCTTCTATTTCTTTCTTCTGATATCCCCTTTTGTTAAAACACTTTGCCATTATTCCACTTGCTATTGGGAAGTCTTCCTCCTTAGTATATAATCTTTGAGCATCTCAGGAATTGACCTTTTAGAATGTTCTTATAGATACAATATGGATGCATACTACTTCTTGTGAGGTAGTTGTTCTTCCAATGATCCTTCTTATACATGCGTGCATTAATAACTCCATCTTCATCCATTACTAACTCTGTATACAGAAAATCCATTTTCTGTTCCAAGTATTTTTTGATGAAAATCAGAAAGTTGGTTGTACTTTCCATATATTCATGAAAGGATTGTAGCTATAAAGCTGTACCTCCCCAAAGAATGAATAAGTCATCTACAAAACACTTATAAAATTTCACATATTCAGAAAATGGATTATTATGAAAAATTATAACATTTCACATATTCAGAAAATGGATTATTATGAAAAATGTGTCTTTCTTCCCACTTTGTCATAGCTATGATTGAGTAACTATTGGCACATGGGGTACCCATGGCCACCCCCCCCCCACTGTTGCCAATAGATGTTCAAACATGAAGACATTATGCTCAAGAACTGTTTTCAGTAGTGTGCAAATAAGTTCAGTTCTGTTCTCTGTATAGTCTGTTTCCTTGGTCAAGAAATTTTTAATCGACATTATGCCTAAATCATTAGGAATAACAGTAAACAGACTTTGCACATCCATTGTAACCATGATATATGTATTATTAGTCCTTTCTTGTCTCAGGTATTTATTCAAAGTGGTTAGAAAATTATCAATATCTTTGAGCACAGTTGATGCTTTTTATAGAAGCCTCTTTAGTTGTTGTTCAGGAGAAGTATATAAACACAGCATCTATATTCAAGTATGAAACCCAAAAATGCAACAATTGTCAATACTGCAGGTATGTGTCTACAGAAACAATTTTTAAGCATCCAGTTAGTTTAAAACCATTCCATCTTAGATGCCATGAGACATGTAATACTAAAAACATAATATACATGGCAAAATACCTGAACTGTAGTCTTTTCTATATAGGTAAAATAAATAGAAAGTTCAAAGAGAGAATATGTGAGCATGTATCTGACATAAGAAGGCAGCTAGACACAAATACATTATACAGGCATATTAAACAAACAAACACATCTCACAAATTTTACTTTTCATTTTACAAAATATACAGGAAAGCTTAAGAGGTGGTGACCTGAAGAATCACACAGAAATTATTGAAAATAAGCAGATAATACATTTTAAAGCACACTGTCCACCTGGTCTCAATGAAAGTGTGACAATAAAGCCAGTTCTGAAAAATAAACAAAATAAAATTAAATAACTTTGCTTTACAGATGGATGTAAAAGTTTTAACATATGGTTTTTTGTTACATGCAGATATTTGTATTCTTTTTAGTATTCTTAGTATCATGTATTTTTTGTGTGTGTTACCTCTTTAAAGGTGAAGTCAAGTGACCTTTTCCTTTTTGTATTTAAGTCATATGTTTTAAATCAGCTGACTATTTGCCTGAAGAAGCCTCTATTTGTGAAAGTCTAGTACTAGTAAGCTATAATAAATTTTCAGCTAAGCATTGAGTGTTGTGGTGCTGGTTTACTTTACATTTTGTTTTATTTGACTCTATGACTGCACCCAGTTTACAGTCATCTGCAGACTTGGTAAGCTACAGGTCATCTGTCTTTGCCTGGACTTCAGAGAAATAGATTCCAAACAGTAGAGGGCCCAGTATAAATCATTGTGGTATCCCACTGGTAATTGGTCTACTGGTGAAGGTAGACTCCCCAACTTTGATAGTCTGCATTTTGTTGGTGAGTCAGTTTGCTACCCATCTAGTAATATATGGGTAAATCCCAGGTGAGAGAGTTTCTATGTGTTACCTGAATGGGGGATTGTGTCAAAGGCCTTGGCTAAATCAAGGTAGGCATTATGTACTGGTTTGTCCTCACCCAGGACTTTGGTGACATTCTCAAAGAAGTCCAGTAGGTTTAGTAAGCAAGATCTGCCCTTGACAAAACCAAACTGGGACGAGTCAAGGGTTTGAAGGTCGCTTGTTATCCTTGTGGACAAGGTCCATGATGATTCTTTCCATAGCCTTGCAGATAAGCCTGGTTAGGCTTATGGGTTGATAGTTCCCAGGGTCACTTGATGGACCCCCCCCCCTTTGTGCAAGGGGATTACTCTTGCTGTTCTCCACTCTGCTGGGACAAAGCCAGTTCTCAGGCTATGGTTAAAGAGATTGATGAGTGGTTACACTAAATCTTGTTTTAGATTGTTTAGTAAGCAGCTTGGGATGATATTGGTTCCCATAGAGGTCACATCTTCAGCCTTTGAGAGTGCTTGTATGACCTGTTCTTTGGAGAAACTAGGTGAAGACTGGTGTTGGGAATGTTTTGGGGTATGGCTGGTGGGAACAAGGGTGTGAAGTTATTGCCAAATCTGTCGGCTAGCAGTTTGGAAATTTTCTCAGCTTCAGTGTAAGTGGCACCATCCATTATAGGTCTGGCACACAACTATGCATTCTCTTTTAGATTTCAGATGTAGATAAAGAATGCTTTATGATTGTCTTTAGCTACGGATGTTAATTTAGACTCATAACTAGCCTTAGAGTAATTAACAAGATATCTGGCTTGCTTGTTCAAGCTGTGGAGGGTTTTCTTCCTCTGTTGAGTAAGTTCCAACTTGCTCATAAATATCAGTTTCTTTCTTTTGTTGTATATCTTATAGGTTAATCGTTTCATAGGTAGGTACTAGGCTATTGGCCCTAGGGCCTATACAAGCCTAGCCAAAAAAGTACTCTGACTTTCGCCACCCAAGAAAATTATTTTCCTGTGCCCCTGTCGAGCAGAGCCGCAGAGGTGATGCCTGCAGTGAATTTCCTATTTCCCAGCCAATCATCAAGATTTTTCTTGAAGAGTGCTAATGAGGAGCTTTGTTTGATATAGACAGGTAGTTTGTTCCAGTATGGGAAGTTTCTGGGACAGGAATCTATCCCTTCAGCATGTTCTGTTTATTGTGGTGACATGGTTTAGGTCCCTAGAGCATGTAGCGATTTCTTTAAGTGGAGCATGTCCAACAGCTCTGGGTTTGACATAGTTTTGCATGTTAGGCAGAGATCACCTCTAAGTAGGTGGTATGCGACGGAATAAAGCTGGAGTTTTTTGAGACAGTCTGCGTAGGGC
Organism: Protopterus annectens; assembly: GCF_019279795.1. Classification (NCBI taxonomy): domain Eukaryota; kingdom Metazoa; phylum Chordata; order Ceratodontiformes; family Protopteridae; genus Protopterus; species Protopterus annectens. Next base: position 756,290,112 of record NC_056745.1, read on the forward strand.
ATCTGTGTGAGGCTGGTAATCCTCTTTGTGAGGTATTTCTGCCACCTTTCAAGTTGTTGTAGATGTCGTGTGAGGTGCATACCAAAAGGGGCATTGTACTTCATAATACGTCTAATGAGTGATGAGTAGAGGGGAACAATGACTTATTTTTTCCTGGATGAGAAACCTTTTGTGATGAGGTGTGCCACATAGAAGGATTTCCTGACTACTGTGGTGATGTGATTATCAAAGGAGAGACTACTGTCCACCTGTGTCCCAAGGTCATTTATCACACTTTCGGTGTTAAGTAGACTACCACCTATGTGGTAGCTCATGGGTACAGAGTTTTTACCAAAGGGGATGACAATGTACTTTTTTGCATTGAGCTTGAGGCCATGGCTTTGACACCAGGCATCTGTCTCAGTGAGGCCCTTTTGTAGGATGTCCACATCGTTTGGAGTTTCAGTTATGGCTCCTATTTTGCAATCATCTGCGAACTTCGTTAGCCAAAGACCTTCTGTGTTAACCTGTACTTCAGAAAAGTAGATACCAAATAGGAGAGGACCCAGGACTGAACCGTGTGGTACCCCACTTGTCACTGGTCTGAAGTCAGATTTGGAGCCTAATACTTTCACAGTGTGGGTTCTGTCAGTGAGCCAGTTGACAACCCATCTTGTGTCATAGGGATTTATACCTAGTTTAGTGAATTTATCTATAATTCCAGAGTGGGGGATGGTGTCAAAAGCCTTGGCGAGATCTAGATAGGCTGTGTGGACCACCCTACCCTTGTCTATGGCTTTGGTGACTGCTTCAAAGAAGTCAATCAGGTTTAGGAGACATTTTCTGCCTTTTACAAATCTGAGCTGGGTGGGGTCCAGAGTTTGGAGATTACCAATGTCCTTGTTTATAAGTTCCATGATGATACGTTTTACGGCCTTGCAGACCAGGCTCATTAGGCTAATGGGGTGGTAGTCCCTGGGGTCCGTGGTGGCTCCCCTTTTGTGGAGTGGGATAACCATCACTGTGCACCATTCAATGGGCACAAAGCCTGAGGTGAGGCTATGATTGAACATGTTGCTTAGGTGGGGTGCCAGTTCATTCTGTAGTTGATGTAGAACACAGCCTGGGATGTTGTCAGGTCCCATGTATACTGTGTTCTTGGCTTTGGAGAGTGTGGTTTTTACCTGTGCAGCCGTGATTACAGGAACTTTGCATTCTTCCAGTATAAAGATGGGCCCTTTAGGGGGTGAGGGGGGGTAAAGTTAGCAATGAACCTATCTGCCAGGATGTTGGCAATATCACTTGGTTCTGTATATTTAGTGTCATTGTGCTGGAACTCAGAGCAGATCTGAGTGTTGCCATTGAGATTCTTGACATAGCTATAGAATACTTTGTGGTTGTCTTTAGAATCAGTGGCAATTTTGTCTTCATAACTAGCTTTGGAGGATTTTATGAGGGATCTCAGCTTCTTACTGAGGCTGACCAGGGAGTTCTTCCGGTCATGGGATTTTACTCTTTTTTGCAAAAGTTTCTTTCTCCTGTTGTAGAGTTTGTTTATGGCAAGGGACCACCAGATTGGCTTCCTTTTTTTGGAGGATAGCATCTTGGTTCTGTTAGGGATAGCCCAATCCATGCACTCATGTAAGTGCGTATAAAGTGCATTTGTGTGGGATTCAGCAGACGTACCTCTATTGTCCATCTGCATGGGTGTAGCGAAGTTTGCCACTTCTGTCTTAAGAAGCATGAAGTTGGCTTTGGAGATTTTTTTTACAGTGGTTTCCCTAGTGGGGGGGGGTAGGGGCAGGATGTGGTTATCTAGGCTGATTAGTTTGTGGTCGGATCTGACCAATGAGGAATTGACCTCTGATGTGGAGCACTGGTCGCCCAAGTTGGTAAGGACTAGGTCTAGCATACTGCTGCCCCTGGTGGGGGTGTGGATAAGTTGGTCCAAGGCACTGGAATTTATGAATTCCAGAAAACATTGAGCAAAAGAGTTGGTACATGAGTAGTTTTCCCAATTAATGGTGGGATAGTTGAAATTGCCCATTATTAGGGTGTTGGGTTATACCCTAATATTTTCCAGTGTATCAGGAAATGAGGAGTGGGAATCCTGGGGCATGGTGGGGGATCTGTAGCAAGTTACAATTTGGATTGCAGTCTTGCCCAGAGTTAGCTGCACTAGGATAATCACGGATGCATTATGCTGAGCAACTAGCCTGGAGGTGTGGATATCCTTAATGAATATGGACATGCCTCCACCTTTAGTGTTTAGGTCCAGGTTAGGTGGCCGAAAGGTGTGGTATGAATTATAGCCTGGTAATGCAGGAGTGCTTTACCAGGCTATAAGTCATTACTTTTATATATATATTTTTTTTTATATTTACAGTCCACCAAGGTAGCTTGTTTTTTTTTGGGAAGACCTAGTTTTGTTCCTGTTGGATATAGCCAAGTCAGTGCATTTGTTTAAGTGGCTTTATAGGGCATTTGTGTATTCCTCTGCATAGGAGTCATTGTTGACTATGTTGGCAGGGGCTTTGAAACTTTTTATGCCGTCACTTAGTAAGCAATAGCATGCTTTTGAGAATTTATTTTCAGTTTTTTTTACTCCTGTGGGGATGTCAGGTTTGATCTCTACTTCAAACAAGACAGATTTATAGTCTGACCTTACCAGGGAGGGCAACACACAGCATGTAGGCCCCCCCATGCTGGTGAGTGCTAGGTCCAGGACATTTGAGCCCCTTGTGGGGTTATGGACAAAATGTTCCAGGGCATTTGAATTAACAAAGTCCAATGGCCTTGTAGCAATCATGTTTGTGCTCATGTAAGTCATCCAATCAATCAAAGGATAGTTGAAGTCTCCAATGGCCAATATGTTTGAATGTATACTGAACAACTCTAGCAAGTCCACACAGGTGGTGTGCTTCTCCTAGTTCATAGTAGGGGCCTGTAGCTAGCCATGATGTGGATGGGGTATTTTACCTGTAGTTAATTGGACCTGGAGTAGCTCAAGAAAATCATACTATTTCATCATAGAATTCTATTATTTTTAAATGATGTACATTTGCTATTCTTAATTTTGATGGTGGGATGTGAAACTTTGCTGTTTATTAGTATAGTAAATGTATTTAATGAATGAGATATATAAAATTTCTATATTTAGTATTCTATTGCATTGTGTAGATGTTAGTGTTAAATATAAATTACTATATCTGTCATAAACTTATGAGAGTGCTCTTTTCAGTTTGCACTACATGATTAAAGGGCGATTTCTTTTAAAAAAGCAGATGCATTTGATAAACATTTTGTGCTGATAATTAGCAATGTTGGTGAGTAGTTTGCATGATTGTTTCATCAAACTAGGAATATTAAATTGCATGTTAGGGTGTAGTGTTATAAATATATCACATTATTTGATAGTTGTTTTTGTGGTTTTGTCCATAATAATACATTTTAAATCTTTGTTTTTATCATTCATATTAGTTTCTCATCTATTAATTAATGTTACAATTTATTACATCAATGTTGCATTATAAATGCCTATCTTTAATGTTAATGGTTTGAATAATCCTTTAAAGAGGGGTAGTTTATTTAAATATTTCAGATTGCATAATGCTTATATATTTTTTATAAGAAACTCATTTACTAAACAATGAAATAAATAGATTGATTACAAAACATTATTCAATAGTAGCTGCTTCTCACTTTAGATCTAAGACAAATGGTACACTTATTTTATGGACGAATTCATCTGTAATGCCAAAAATAATTGATACTTACGAGGATAAAAATGGTATCTTATGTCTTGTGATAGTTGAAATTAATAACAGAATATATACCTTTGTTATGTTTTATTGGATGCCAGGAGTTGGAGCTTAAATTACAAAAAAAAAAAAAAAAACATTTAGACATTATAACTTCATATATGAGGGGAGAGGTGTCAGGGAATTTTAATTGCATTATGTCAGAAAATAATTCTACTTCTAGTATGAAAGTATGAAGCATAAAATGTTATCATCTGCTAAACATTGATGAGTTTTTATTAATTCTATGAATTTTAAAGAGTATATGATTAGAAATCACCTAATTCTCTTAATTTTACTCATTACTCTTATAGGTTTGGAACTCAAACTAATATTGATAAGAACTGATTGTTTGCTCTCATATATTGGCAATGTAACAATAATATCTTGTCCTCTGTCTGACAGTAATGCAATTATGTTTAACCTTACACTAAAATCAGATAAGCTAATACATTGTAATAGACTACTAGCATATATCATTAAAATTAAGTGTTTATATTAGAATATTTAGAAATAAATGAAAATGAGAAGTTTCTAATGTTATTCTACGGGATTCATTAAAATGTTTAGATAATAGTAGAGTTACTAAATGGTGCATGCAAAAAATGGAGTGGGATAATGATATTATTATTTTACAGTCCAAAATAGATAAATTAAAGTCATCTATGAAACTAAATGATATTGCTTCTCATGCTGAATTGGAAACTTTGAATTCAACATATGTTGAAATACTAAATCACAAAGTTTCCATTAATCTAGAAAAATTAAAATTTCAACCATATTCACTTAATCGGGTATATATCATATTATCAAAGGTTCATTATCATGAACTTTTGTTCATCCAGCCTTAAACAGAGAACGTTCACTTCCACAAATGTTCAGTTCAACAAATTACTTTCCTAGGGAAAGTAATGACTTGCCCAGTATTCGAACCATCACACAAAGCATAGTATTTTAAATCTATGCAGGTAGGGGGCTGTACCTCACAACTATATATACCAACTCCAAGATCGCACTACAGTGGGGAAAAGGGCAAATTTCTGATGCTGGACAAGTCATTATTTTCCCTGAGAAAGTAATTTTTTGAACTGAATGTTTGCAGAAGTGAACACCTGCTGTTTAAAGTTCGATGAACAAAGGTTCACAGTAATGAACCTTCAGTAATATGATATAGACCCACTTAATCCTATGAATTTACATAAATTGGCTATTAGAGCAAAAATGAGTAAATTAAATCATATTAAATAAATAACTTGTCAATTTGGAGGCAAAGGAAAAAAGTGATAGATTTAAATGATATTATGGAGTGTTTTAGGAAGCACAATGAACACATTATTAATACAGTAATAATTTAATTAATAACTATTTAATGGAAGCTTTTTTAAAATATAATATACATCATAAGTTAACTAAAGAGCACATTAGAAAAATTGATAAATTATTCTCATTAAAGGAAATTAAAGATCAAATTAGAAATAAAAAAAAAACAATAAAGCACCAGGTATTCATGGAATTATACTTGAATTATATAAATTAATACAGATAATGTAGCAAATATATTATTAAGTCATTCAAAAAAACCCAATCCACATTTAATATTTTTCTGTCTTGGAGATTTTCTCTTATTTCACCTCTTTTAAAGAAAAATAAAGAACCATCATTATGTTCTTCTTGTCATCCTATTTCACTTTTAAATGTGGATTATAATATTTTTATGTGTATTTTAACAAAGAGAATTAATTTAATTTTACCAAACATAATTAATGATGATCAAACGGGATTTATTTTAGACAGGTTCAAGATAATATAATTAGATTTATCACATCAATTGATTTTGCTAATAATAAAAAGAACTTTTGTTCATAAGTTTAGATTTCAGTAAGATTTTAGATTTGGTGAATTTGCCATATTTATATAAAGATCTTAAAAAAGATGACTTTTCACTTTTCATTAGAATTTATAAATGTAATCACTCAACTTTATGTTGCTTTAAACATTATTAAAATAAATGCATTGTGGCTTAATTCATCATATCAATCAAAATGGAAATTATTACATGAGAAGTTATTACTTTTTAATAATAGTTATATTAACTCATTTCATACTCAAATTATATTAAATAGGTTGTATTAGTGGCTAAAAGATTATTATGTGAATGGCACTAGTAACTCTTATTTGTTTACTTTTGTAAATTACATTTTTCTCTATTTATCTATTTTAATCCTGTTATTAACAACTATATATTTTCTTTGTTTCCTATTGCATTTACCAATGAATGTTTTGAAACACATCATTTTAATAAAATGCTAGGCCTGAAGAGTTGCAATTTAATTTTTTTGGCATCAATTTCTAAATAATAATAAATTTTACATTTCAGATTATCTTTTAGGAAAATATAATTTAGTAACCAAAAACAGCTCACAAATTCAAACAAAAGAAAAAATGCAGGCGCAGTCCAGTAACAATAAAGGCTTTCCTCTTCTGTTAGTGGAAATTGTTCCTCAGTAGTATACCAAAGTCCAACCAATCAATAATTCTAAATATAATTTAGATCTAAATAATTAACCAAAGCTGGAAATACAGTGCTGAGAGCACAGCAATGCCAACCAACTCAATAAAACCAATGAAGGCACTGTAGAGGTACCAAAACAGACCACCAATGAGGAAAATGTCCATAGCAATGTCAATACTTTAATAAACAACAACAAACAATAACAAAGTCCACACAAATGTAAAAAGATTTAAACTCTTAACTATATCACCATGTTTTTGTCTCCCTAACCCTGAGACTTCTTCAGAAATATTGCTAAACATCTATTAACCATCTTTTTATGCTAATCTAGATTACATTAATTCACTAATGAGTTTTAATTAAACAATTTAACTATTAAAATACCCATGTACATTTAAAACATAGCACAAAGAGAATAAAAATACAAGATAAATAAAAATACAATTAACAGTTCCTTTCTCTCAAAATATTTAAAAAATACTTAAAAATCTAAATCTAAACTATAAATGGAGGATCTTTTTTTTAATTTACAGATAAATACAGTCTACCCTATTCATAAGCACCTTTGAGTTCACATAAACACTACTACCATCTACTAACCAAAACATCATACTACAAATAAGTTATGTAGTGTAAAAACTTTAAAAACACACTATTGTAAAATGTTAAAACCTATTTTAATATTATGTGTAGTTTCTAGAATTTTTTAATTGTGCAAAACCTTTTTTAAAACAGTGCCTTGTACTTACAATAAAAGAAGAAACTGAAAACAGTTTCAAATTTTAAACCTTATAACCTAGCTGCACTCATTTGTAATAAAGGTGGTATAGAGATGTTATCATTCAGACCAGGGGCTTCATTGGCCTGTAAATATATTTGCCAATAGGTTTCCCAATATTCAATTTTTTCTTTCCATAGTCCCCTCTACTCTTCCAAGGGACTGTTTCCAACACAAAAAAGGTAAACTTAGAATCTTTACAAACCAAAGTGTGTTTAAACAAGGCATTATTAGAATTTGATGTTGTTATACTATAATAATTCTCAGAAATTATTTTTTTCAGGGAAAAACTCAGTTTCTTTTCAGTTGCCAGGGAACCAGGAAAACCTTCAAAAGGAACCAAGATGTGAAACAGAAGTTTTTAACACACATGAGACAAGTCAGCATTCGGCAGAGGTGGAGGAGACAAAAAATAGTTGGATTTATTACCTAGAATACTTCATTCACCCATTTTGGATAGTTTGTATGTTCAGAAACATAGATACATGAAAGAGGGAATGAGATCTAAAGAGAAACGCCTCTATGTTAACAAAGGTGACTCTTGCAATAATAATTATAGCAAAAATGACTCAGTTTCCAATCCAATAAGGGAAAAATAAATAAGACATGTACTGTTGATTTTACAGACCAAGGATGGTCTACCTGGTTACAAAACAATAATTATTCCTTTAAGAATTGTACAAATGAGACTGATGGATTTAGAACATACCTGAAACATATAAATGTTTTATATGATTTGATGTTGAAGTACAAATCTTTGCAGGTAGGCAATTGGTATTTGAAAGAATGTTTACAAGCAAAAATGGTACCCAAGGGTTTAAGAGTTTACAAATACCCTTATAATGTGGTGGAGGGTACCCCTTTTCATTTGGACCTGTTAAAAATTTTTGACCAATGCAGATTTTCTATAATGGAGGCTATAATATAGCAATAACCCACACCTGGGTGTGGGTAATGCTAAATTTACCCACAGTTGGCGTGGTTTGGTCCCCAGGGCGAAGCCCGAGGGACCAAACAAAGCCAACCGTGGGTAAATTTAGCATTACCCACACCCAGAAGTGGGTTATTGCTATTATACCATGACATTATTTAAGAAAAGAAACTATTACTTTTCTTAAATAATGGCATAGTATAATGCCTGTTTGCTGCCCTTCCGCAGTTGTCTGGCATCCGCGGCAGTTCTGATGTACTGCGCGCCTGCGCAGTACATCAGAGCTGTGGGCAAAAGCAACGGAGAAAGCAAGATCTCCATTGCTTTTTTTTTAGTGTTTCGCTATGTTAAATGAGTTTAACATAGCGAGACAGTTTTAAAATAAGCAACGGAGATGTCCGTTGCTTATTTTAAAACTGTCTCGCTATGTTAAACCCATTTAACATAGCGAGACAGTGTTTTAAAAAAACGAGTTATACTAATGGAAAAAAGTCCGGGCGACCGGACCTTTTCCATTAGTATAACTCGATTTACAACGGGCACGCTGGCCAATCAGCGTGCACGTTTTGGGGGGGTCATGGTATAATATAGCAATAACCCATGCCTGGGTGTGGGTAATGCTGGATTTACCCACGGTTGGTTTGGTTTGGTCACGAGAGCGAAGCTTGAGTTGCCAAACAAAGACAACCGTGGGTAAATCCAGCATTACCCACACCCAGAATTGGGTTATTGCTATTATACAATGACATTATTTAAGAAAAAAAATTACTTTTATTAAATAATGGCATTGTATAATGGCTCCTTGCTGCCCTTCCGCAGCTGTCTGGTTTTCTGCGGCAGTTCTGATGTACTGTGCATGCGTATGCTTATGCAGTACATCAGAGCTGTGGGCAAAAGCAACGGAGAAAGCAAGATCTCTGTTGCTTTTTCAAACTGTCTCACTATGTTAAAGGAGTTTAATGTGGCGAGACAGCTTTAAAAAAAGCAACAGAGAATCTCTGTTGCTTTTTTAAAGCTTTCTCCCTATGTTAAACCCATTTAACATAACAAGACAGTTTTGAAAAAAGCAACAGAGAAAGCAAGATCTCCGTTGCTTTTTATAAAGTGTTGCGCTATGTTAAAGGAGTTTAACATAGCGAGACACCTTTAAGAAAAGCAACGGAGATAGGAAGATCTCCGTTACTTTTTTTAAAGCAGTATCGATATGTTAAACTCATTTAACATAGTGGGACAGTGTGTAAAAAGCAATGGAGATCTTACGTTCTCCATTGTTGTAAAAAACAGAGTTATACTAATGGAAAAGTCTGGGCGACTGGACCTTTTTCCATTACTATAACTCTGATTTACAACATGCACGCTGACCAATCAGCATGCACATTTTGGAATATTAATGGGGGGGTCATTGTATAATTAAAAATAATCAAGGAGAAATGGAGGAGATTTATGAACAAACAGTTAAAGTAAACAAAATGATCACTACAGATCTATTGTACACTATAGAAGAGGCAAAGAATAAATACAAGGATATTACAAATAAAGTTGAAGGTAAACTTAACTATATAATTAAAAGAAAAAGTAAAAAAAAATGAAAGGGATAGAGAGGAATACAAAGAAGATAGAAGCTACCCTAAACTAAAACACATATATGCTAGACACCAGATACAAGGAAGAGGTAATAGGTATGAAGAGACAATGAATAGACAAGTAGAAGAGAAAAGTGGTAATGGAAGTTTTGAACATGAGAATAGAAATTATAGAGAAGATAGGGATTTAAAACTGGATGACCCTTTAGAGTATCCCCTTTGATGTGATCAGAAAGAATAAAAAATTGGCCGATCAATTATTACCAATACAGCTACAACAAAAGGAGGAATTAGATGAAAGGGATTCTAGTGGGTACATCAGACTGTATGTGGAACGATGAAATTATAGAAAGTGAGAGATTTGTATATTCTTACAAAAGTTATCACATTTATAATTATAGTTATATTGTTTTAGATAATACACATTTTAGTTTATTTATGAAAGGTCTAAAATATGTGCCTAGTAAAAGAAGTAATGTTAATAATTTAATACTGGATTTAAAATTATTCACTAGAAAAAATGAATTTGGAGTTCTTATTTTCTAAGAAAGATACAGATACTAATGTAAACCCACAGCTTAGAAGGAAAAGTACATACAATCCCCCACTCCACCCTCAGTTAAAGAACTTTGACTTAGTTGTGGAAAGAGAAATAAAAAAGAGTTTAGAGAAAAGTAGGGTTTGATTTAACTTGCCCAAAGAAGAAATTAAATTATTAAAAGATAGTAAAAATAATGATAACCTAAGAGCAATGAGACCAGACAAGCGAGGGGGGATAGTTACGATGGACAATATAAATATATATATATATATATATATATATATATATATATATATATATATATGGGTCTACTTTAGATCACTGAAATCCCATTTTGCTGAAATTCGTTTCACTGAGACCAAATCACCTAATTTTCAAAAATGCAGAAAATTCATTTGACTGAATCTCATTTCACTGAATTGTAAGCTATAGACCTGATGTGGCTTTCTATTCACCTTTAACTTGTTTGTGATAGAAAGAGTTTCTGTTACTTACAGTGCTGAGTGTCAGAATATCAATAGTAATGTAGAAAGTGGTGCTGTAGTGTTTTTAAATGTGGGTATGTCTCTTTACATTTGTACGGGAAGTATCTAAAATAATATGGCAGATGTTTTGTGCATTCCTAGCAGTAGTGGCAGCGTGTAGAGTACTGTGAGGCAAGTAAAAGATATATGCTCTTTTCCCAACTGTAGTGCGATCTTGGAGTTAGTATATATAGTTAGGGGGCATTGGGGGGTGTGGGAGCCATAGCCCCCCAGTTAGTTTGGTTTTATATTGTCTGGTTTCTGTTAAGAGGATAAGTAAGTAGTTTTTAAGTTGTGGAAAGAGGTAGTCATTAATGTTGTGAGTGTGTTTGTCTATGGTTTCCTATTTAGTCTTTTGAAAGCATTGTAAGCCGTTGGTGAAATGAGATTCAGTGAAATGAGTTTTCAGTATTGTGAAATTTAAGTGATTTGGTCTCTGTGAAATGAAAGTCAGTGAAATGGGATTTCAGTGATGTGAAGTAGACCTATACATATATATATATATATATATATATATATATATATATATGATGAATATGTTGAGTGACACAGGTAAATATAATAGGGTGTCACTTAATGAAATAAGCATTGCATGCAGCAAAACTGATGCCTATTTGTATATGTTGTTATTAAAGGATTTAATTAATTTGGATGAGTACAACATTTTTTAAAAAACAGATAAACCTATGATACCATCTTTATTTGGAATTCCCAACGTGCATAAAAATGTGCTGGATCCTCCTATGAGATCAGTAGTGGTGGCAAATGGAACAAAAGCATATTCATTAGTATTATATATAGATACACAATTAAAGAGATTGGATATACAAAGTACAGGTTTTTTAAAAGACTCTTGGGACTTCCTAAGGGAGGTAGAAGATAATTTATACAAAGATAATATGATTTTTGTCATTATAAACATCATGGATCTCTTCACTGTAATTTCACATGAACTAAGTTCAAAATGGTTTGAAGAAGTGGTTGGGGACAATAGTGTTTTTAATTTTAAAGAATGCAGGGTTCTTTTAGAATTAATGGAAATAGTTCTCCACATTAATTTTATTGCATTTGAAGGTGAATTCTACAAACAAATTAGTGGTGTAGTTATGGGTGCGAGTTGCGCACCCAGCTGCACAAACATTATTTTGCAAACATGGGAAAAGAGGAATGTGTTTAATTCCCTTATCAGCAATATTGGAAACACTACAAAAGATTTTTGGATGGCATCCGTATATTTTGGATTAGTACTGAACAAAGTTTATAGAAATTATAGAATATGTAGGGCTAACTACAGAATTTTTAAAGTTTACACACAAAATTGAAAAATCCAAAATGAATTACTTAGATGATACTTTGCATATTATAGAGGATGAAAAAAAGTTTAAATCAATAATATATATAAAAAAAACATTTTCAAATTCATATTTACATTTTCCAAGCAATCACCCATATAAACAAAAGTATAGCATTGCAAAGGGACAATTTATAAGGGCCTCTAGGATGATTCCAGAAGAGGGTGATTTCCTAAATGAATGTAAACTAATAAAAAAACATGTTTTAGAAAGGAAATACCTTATTGGATTATTAGAGCAAGTTATTAAAAAGTCAAAAGAGACAGGATGAATAAATATTACCAATTATTGGGGAAAAAGAATGCAGCACTGTACATTAAGAAAAAGAATGATGTAGATAGAGACAAAGGAGATAATAATTTAAGATGTTCAGGGGCTTTCATTACAAGTTATAATAAGGATATTTCTAATACAACTAAAATTATCAACACCTATTGGGAGCATTTTAAACATTTTATGGATGTAGATAACATATTTAAGGGCTCTATTCATTTTATTTATAAAAGAAATATGAATATTAAGAACATTTTAGAAAATAAGAATAAGAGTGGGCATGGTATATCTACAAAGTGAAAAGGGTACATTTAAGTGTGGTAGATGCACGCAATGCACATATGTTAATAATACCAGTTGTATATACATTCCTAGAAGGGACAAACTGTTACAAGCAAATGAGTATAGTAATTGTGAAAGTAAAGGTATTATATATTCGGCTACATGTGTAGTTTTCAAGGCTTTCTATGTGCGCAAAACTGAAAGAGCCCTGAAAAAAAGAATTTATCACCATTATTATAGTATGTTTGTGTGCATGTGTGCCTTCTGTGGAAGGTTGGGTGCTGGGCTGGCAACTCGACACCATAAAACTCCACTACCAATCATGAGCGGAGAGGTGATCTGCTATGGTGACACCTAACCGGGAAAAGCCGAAAGAAGAAGAAGAAGATTATAGTATAACAACATCAAATTCTAATAATGCCTTGTTTAAACACCCTTTTTTTTGTAAAGATTCTAAGTTTATCTTTTTTGTGTTGGAAACAGTCCCTTGGAATAGTAGAGGGGTATTACAGGAAGAAAAAAATGAATATCGAGAAACCTATTGGCAAATATATTTGCAGATCAGTGAGACCCCTGGTCTAAATGATAACATCTCTATAGCTTTTTTTTTAAATGACAGCAGCTAGGTTATAAGTTTTAAAATATAGAAAATGTTTTGGTTTCTTCTTTTATTGTAAATACAGGGCACTGTTTTAAAAAGTTTTACATAATTAAAAAAAAAATTCTTGAAACTACACATAATATTAAAATATGTTTTAACATTTTACAATAGTGTATTTTTAAAGTTTTTAGCTATATAACTTATTTGTAATATGAAATTTTGGTTAGTAGAGGGTAGCAGTGTTTATGCAAACTCAAAGGTGATTATGAATAGGGTTGACTGTATTTATCTGTAAATTAAAACCGAATTTAGAGCCTCCATTTATAGTTTAGATTTATATTTTTTAAGTATTTTTTAAATATTTTGAGAGAAAGGAACTGTTAATCATTGTATTTTTATTTATTTTGCATTTTTATTCTCTTTGTGCTATGTCTTAAACATAGATGGGCATTTTAATAGTTAAATTGTTTAATTAAAATTTATTAGTGAATTAATGGCATTTAGATTAGCATAAAAAGAGGGATAATAGATGTTTAGTATTATTTCTGAAGAAGTCTCAGGGTCACGGAGATGAAAAATGTGGGGATACAGTTAAGCTTTTAAAGCTTTTTACATTCATGAGGATTTTATTTTTTTGTTCTTGTTTATTAAATTATTGACATTGCTACGGACATTTTCCTCATTGGTGGTCTGTTTTGGCACCTCTACAGTGTCTTGTTGGTTTTTATCAATTAGATCTAAATAATTTCTTATTTGTACAAATTTGTAGGCATATGTAACTTTAAAAATTGATGTTATACATGATACTTACATAAAATAATTTCCTAAGATCTTAGAATTTTTGAGTAATATTCATAATAACTTAATAATTAATAAGCCATTTTATCAAAGATATATAGAATTCTTAGATCTGCTGTCTTATTCTACTAATTTGGTTTGAAATTATTCTATGCAAATTAATAATAATTTTTTTTTTCAGATGAAAATTAAAAATGATTTCACAATCTGCAGGAAGAACTACATCTTCATTATACTGGAAAACTTTCACATGGAAATACCTACATAGAGCATATATCACTCCACATAAAATTACTTTAATTTTTAAAACAATTAATGTTACATATTGCAGATGTGATTTAGTCATTAAGACAGATTGGATACATATTGTATTAGAATGTAAATATTATTTCCTTTTTGGGAAGATATTAATAACTTTGTTCAAACATTATGGTCAAATAGATGTATCATTTCTAAATCTTTAATCTTATTTCATGCTCTGATTCCTGTTATCATTTTTAGGATGCAAGTGCCTCTCCTTGGTCTATATTAGCCATTGCAAGAAAAGTAATAATCTTAAAATTGGAAAAACAAAACTACTCTTTTATTGAATTTATTAATATAGCAACAGTTGTTTGTAAAAATAAACCATTGACCATAAATATGAGAACTTTAAACATTACACATTCTTATAAATCTTGGCTAAAACTTAATCTTCTTGAAAAATATTAATTTTTAATAATTTAATCATATGTTATATAGTTTATTTTTTATGCATTTTTGTAAATAGTTATTGTTTATTTTTTATATATTGTTCTCTTTATTATGTTTTCTTTTTCATTGTAAAATTGTAATAAAAAGTAAAAAGAAAAAAAATATAACCACAGCTGTAGTAATGAAGGGTTTCTAACGGTTAGGTGCTTTCATCTTTTACAAAAAGTATAGATTCCTTTAGAACCAAATATTAGCTGTTCTGTTAGCAAGCTGTTATATAACACGAACTGCTAGATCATATGACTACTGAACAAGCCTTTCATTTTCACTGCTGTGGTTGATTTTTCAAGGGTTTGCTAATAAGAAATTGTGAGTCATGCCTACTAAAGCTGGTAGACTACTTTGTGAAGGATGCTAAGGCAATGGCACTAGCTAAGGCATTTCATACAATATCCCAGTCAGTTATAGCTGATAAACTCACCAAACTGAACATAACCCACTACATAACTCACTGGATTGCCAGCGAGTTTATATCACGTCATCAAAAGCCAAAAACACCGAACACCATTCAATGGAACCTAAATAATCGAAAGCACACAATATCAAACATTCAGAACAGCGAATTTTTTCCCAGGGAAAAAATTTGCTATTCCGAAACACATTCACACAACACAGGCACACCAAAAAAACAGCAATCCACACACTTACACTTAAAATCATATATCTAACCCTACACTAAACTATACAAACACTACTATCTATCCACTTACCTTAACCCAACCCAAACCCTAAGGTCCCTCACTATCGCACACTTACCTTACCCGCGCCCTAACCCTAACTCACTTAACCTGCCCCTAACCCTAAAGTCTGTCACTATCGCACACCCACCTCACCAGCGCCCTAACACTAACTCACGTAATTTGTACCCTAAACCTAACGTCCACACAATCACACACTTACCTGAACCCCCATAACTTTCCACCACAGTGCTAAAAATAGCAAAGCCACAGAAATGGACAACCAAATTCTTTCCCTAGGAAAGAATTTGATGTTCTGCAACTTCGCTATTTTTAGCGTTCGATGCATAGTGTTTGACATTGTGGCATTCAACGTTATCGGCTTTCGATACAGATACAGATACAGATACAAGCACTCAGCTCTCCTTGTCAATAAGGACAAATTAATCATAGGCACTAAACAGCCTATAATTGCAAAGTACCTTGCAAAGGTAAGGGGAAAACAGCTCTTAAACTTTACAAAAAAGCACCTAAACAGGCATGTCCATGGGTCAGCTTCTGGTGATTTCTCCAGTCCACCTGGTGAATCTGGGCATATTGGGGCAATGCGGCAACTGTCTCATGTACACAGACAATCCTCTCCTCCTACCACCCAACACTACAACCTGTGAGAGATGCACTTACATAGCCAAACTGGAAGCAAATCTCTCTCCGGCCAAGATTGTGCTAGACAGTCAAGAGGAGAAGGTTAACACCTGCATCACACCTCAAGCAGCTCATAGCCCTTCAAAACCCACATGATCAACACCCACACATAGCAACATTAAACCCACATATGCAGAGGCCCTTAACATTAACCTGCCCAAGCAACAAGGACCTCTGAAGCCGAAACGCAAACAAACACCAGTCACAACCAAAGTGACACATAGCTCACAACACCAGTGTGCCACCCAACAACAGTCCCTAAGGCAAGACAATGTACCCAACACTTTAGTCATAGGTGGCTCTATAGTCAGGCACACTGATATCCCACTCACCAGACTGAACAAGGAGAAAATTACAGTCAGCTGCCTGTCAGGTGACAGGATCTGCCACATAATGCAAGCACTCAAGTCACTCCACAACAAGTACAAATATGACTCTGTCATTGTCCATGCTGGAGTGAATGACTTGAGATGTACCTCCCTGGACTACATGAAAAGAGACATGGAAGAGCTCTTGGATCATGTGACCCAGGCAGGTATGACCCTAGCCCTGAGTAGCATCCTGCCTTCACCCAGAATGATACCACAGTATAAGGACAAAATGATTGACTTCAACAATTGGCTAAGCTTCTGGTGTCATTCAAAGGGGATCCAGTATTTGTCTGCCTGGGAAGACATGATCAACAAACCACGACGCTTTGCCAGAGATGGTCTGTACCTGTCACCTCTGGGATTCAAGTTACTGGCTAAAGCTTTTGCCACACCTATAGTGCCTTTTTTAGGCAAGGTTCAAAGGATAAAACCACCACCGTAACAGATAGAAGCATGCAAAATCTGAAGGTAATGCTACTCAATGCTAGAAGTCTAAACCTCAAAATGTACTCTTTCGAGGCACTCCTAAAAATGGAGAACATCAATATCTGTGCAGTAACTGAGACCTGGTTCAAGGCTCCAGAGAGCACCCCTGCAATACCAGGCTACAATTCTTACCATACTTTTCAGCCACAAAACCAGGACTGAAACACTAAAGGTGGAGGAGTGTCCATATTCACCAAGGATATTCACACCTCCAGGCTAGTTGCCCAACACAATGTATATGAAATTCTCCAGGTGAAACTAACACTAGGTAAGACTGCAATCCAAATTGTAGCTTGCTACAGATCCCCCACCATGCCCCAAGATTCTCACTACACCTTTCTAAACATACTGGAAAATATTAAGATACAACCAAACACCCTAATACTGGATGATTTCAACTACCCTGCCATTAATTGGGAAAACTATTTGGGTACCAACTCCTTTTCCCAACGGTTGGAATTCATAAATTCCAACACCCTGGATCAACTAATCCATTGTCCCACCAGGGGCTCCAATATCCTAGACCTGGTCATTACCAACATGGGAGATAGATGCTCCACACCAGTGGTCACCCCCTCATTGGTCAGGTCTGACCATAAGCAAATCACCCTTGACATCCACATCCCACCCCCACTCTCCAGTAAGGAAACCTCCTTAAAAAACTTCTCCAAAGCCAACTTCAAGCTACTGAAGTCAGAAGTGACAAACTTCACAACACCCATGCAGACGGGATCTGGAAGTTTGACTGCAGAATCCTACACTAAGGCACTGTACGAGCACATCCACTTGTGCATGAATCGTGCCATCCCAAATAGAATCAAGATGCTCTTCTCCAAAAAAAGGAAGCCAATCTGGTGGTCACCTGCTATAAACAAACTATACAACAGAAGGAAGAAACTGTTGTAAAAAAGAGGAAAATCCCAGGATGCAAAAAACTCCCTCACCAGCCTCAGTAAGAAGCTGAGATCCCTCATAAAATCCTCAAAAGCTAGTTACGAAAATAAAATTGCCAAAGATTCCAAAGACAGCCACAAGGCATTCTATAGTTATGTCAAGAATCTAAATGGCAATGTTCAGATCTGCTCTGAGTTACAACAGAATGGCATTAAATATACTGATCCCAAGGATATTGCCAATATCCTGGCAGATCGATTTAGTGCCAACTTCACCCCCCTTTCACCCCCTAAAGGGCCCAACTCAATAGCAAAAGATTGCCAAATTCTGATAATCACGGTCACACAGGTAGAAACCGCACCCTCCAAAACTAAGAATACAGCATCCATGGGACCAGATGACATCCCAGGCTGTGTACTACATGAACTACAAAATGAAATGGCACCTCACCTAAGTGTCATGTTTAATCATAGCCTCACCTCAGGCTTCATGCCCACTGAGTGGCGCACAGCTACAGTTATCCCACTCCACAAGGAAGGATCCACCTTGGATCCCAGGAACTACTGTCCCATCAGTCTGACAAGCCTGATCTGCAAGAGCATGGAATGCATTATCATGGAACTTATAAACAAAGACATTGGCAACCTTCAAACACTGGACCCCACCCAGTTTGGGTTTGTGAAGGGCCGGTCTTGTCTCCTGAATCTGATTGACTTCTTCGAATCAGTCTCCAAAGCTGTGGACGAGGGTAAGGCGGTCCACACAGCCTATCTGGACCTCACCAAGGCCTTTGACACCATCCCCCACTCTGGAATCATAGATAAACTTACTAAGCTGCGCATTAATTCCTACGTCACTCGATGGGTTGCCAACTGGCTTACTGACAGAACCCAGACTGTAAAAGTAGCCGACTCCAAATCCAGCTCCAGACAAGTGACAAGTGGAGTACCTCAGGGTTCAGTCCTAGGACCACTCTTGTTTGGCACCTACTTCTCTGAAGTACAGGCCAACACTAAGGGACTCTGTCTAACAAAGTTTGCAGATGACTGCAAACTGGGAGCCATTACTGAATCTGCAAATGATGTGGATATTCTACAAAAGGGCCTTACAGAAACAGATGCCTGGTGCCAGAGCCATGGGCTCAAGCTTAATGCCAAGAAATGTATAGTTATCCCCTTTGGGAAAAAAACATGTACCCATGAATTACCACATAGGTGGCAGGACACTAAACATCGAAAGTGTGATGAGAGACATAGGGACACAGGTGAACAGTGGTCTCACTTTCGATAACCACATCACCACAATAGTCAGGAAATCCTTCTATGTGGCACACCTCATCACTAAGGGCTTTTCATCCAGAAAAAAGGAGGTCATTGCCCCACTGTACTCATCCCTCATTTGACCCATTATAGAGTATAATGCCCCGTTTGGTATGTACCTCACAAGACATCTGCAACAGCTGGAAAGGCCACAGAAATACCTCACTAAAAGAATCACAGGCCTAAAGCAGATGCCATATACTGACCATCTAAAAAAATTCCAGCTATACTCTGTGGCATATCGTCTACTCAGAGGCGATCTCTGCTTAACATACAAGGCCATGTCAAACCCTGAGCTGTTGGACATGCTCCACTTAAAGAAATCCCAATCCCTCAGAGTCACACACTCCAGGGATCTAAACTTTGTCATCACAATGAACAAAGCATGCTGGAGGAATAGGTTCCTGACCCAGAGACTCCCCATACTCTGGAATAGACTGCCCATACATGTCAAGCAGAGCACCTCATTGGCCCTTTTCAAAAGGAACCTTGATGATTGGATGGGAGATAGGAAATTCACCCCGGGGATCATGTCAGTCACCCTGCTAGACAGGGGCCCAGAGAAGTAAATATTGTGGGAAGAAATATCCAGGGAATTGTTATGGCTAGGCTTGCATAGGCCCTAGGGCCGATAGCTTAGTACCAACCTATGAACCTATGAACCTATGTGATATGAACCCTTGCCAGCTGACTCACAGACAGGGTCCAGGAAGTCATCATTGGTGAGATTGCCTCCACTAAGAGACCAGTCACCAGCATACCTCTCAACCTCCTAAAGTAAGAAATCTGGACAAAGCCACAAATAATGGGATACAAAGATCCCAAAATAGGGACACTTTTTAAATATTGCTCTTATAAACTTAGAAAGTTGGTAGAATAACAGGTTTTGCATTGGCATGAATTTTCTGAAGAACATGGAGTCTGAATCTCAAATGTCTGCCATTATTTTTTGACTTCATTTCTCAAAGACTTGCCAGTGATTTCCTAGAAAACCACACTTTTATGAGAAATAGACAAAACTATGAGGCAAAAGTCTGGACATTCTGCAAAAATCTGAACAGTTGAGAAGTATGGTCACCAGCAAGGTACCTTAGCACTCCTTGCTGGGACAGCTGCTATATGGCATTTATTTCTCAAAGATAAAGGCTAATGTCAAGGAACTTTTGGCTGACCAAGTGTGCAGATCACTGCAAATTGGAAGTTGTCACAGATTCCCTTCAAGACACAAGCGTCTTACAAGATGGTCTAATACAGACAAATAATTGGTTCCAGAGTCACAGATTACATGCATACATACAGATGTTTCAAGTATGGGCATTAATGCCCTTCCAGCTTGCCAATATACCAAAACACTTTTTCCCATAATAGGTGTCAAGGCTGTTCTTAAAAATATCTAAACTAGTATTTGCTTTAATGTAATTTGGTAGTCTGTTCCATGCATCTGCTACTCTGTCAGAAAATCAATAGTACACTTCTCATTACTATAGAATCTTCTACATAGGTTGTCTGATGATTCTGTAGTACTGTCTGATAACCCCAAACATTCCCAGAGGTAGTTATCTCTAAATGCCCTATATACCTGAATATCATCTCCTCTTAGATATCTGTAAGAGACACTGTACAAGTTGAGATAGTTTAGTCTTTCATAATAACTTAAGTTTTCACGTTCATGGATGCCCTTGGTATATTTCTGCTGTACTCTTTCCAGTTTACTCAAGCTTGTTTTCTTAAAGGGTTTCCATATTGTCATTCCATACTCAAATTTGGGTCTAATGTAACTAACAAACAATGACTTCATCATTTTTGATTTCTTAGACTTTATACATCTTTTTATACAGCCTATAATTCTATAACTATCATTAACCAATTGGTTGATATGATTAGAAAAATTCATAGCTGAGTCTACCCAAATACCCAGGTCCTTAAATGAGTCTATAGTTTCAATTACTGTGTGCTGTATTAAATATTCATCTTTCAATTTATGTCTCACAAATCTCATATGCTTAATTTTTGATGTATTTATCACCATATTATTCTCCTGTGCCCAAATGGTCAATTTAGTCAAGTTATTTTGCAGGCATGCCTTATCTGTAACACATGTAATCACTTTACCCAATTTCAGGTCATCTGCATATAGACTGTAGAACACCTCAGATGAAAAAGTTAGGTCTTAAAGATACAGTATAAACAAGTAAGGGCCTAAGACAGAGCCCTAGGGACAGCCTGACTGTAACCAAGGATTTCACCTGTCCGGTTGCTGTATGATACTTGCCATTTCCTGTTTGTAAGCCATGCAGCTATTCATCTTATCAAGAGTACATCAATACCTAGTTGTACTAGAGTAATGATCAGTGTTTTGTGTATTACTGTTAAATGTTGAAGTTAAATCTATATAAATTACATCACAGTGCATTCTTTTCATTCATAGCTTTTATATTGTTATAGAACATCATGTTACAGTTAGTAATAGATCTGTTTTCAACATATGCATGTTGATATATGGTTTCAAGTCCCAATCTATCCAGTTCTGACAAAAACATATCTAATGTTACCTTCTCCGTTATTTTTCCACAACATGAAAGTAGACTTAAGGGTCTATATGACTCTGGGTTTGTCCTACTTCCCTTTCCCTTAAGGACAGGTTTAGTAAGCACATGTCTCCAATCTTGATGAATCTCCCCATATTTATATGATCTAATGAATAATAGATATAATGGTAGCATAAGTTCTTGCTGAAGTGTTCTCAGGTCATTGTTACTAATTCCGTCTCCTCCCTGTGCTTTGTTTGGATCCAGTTTTTGCAGTTCTTCTTCAATATAATCTAATTTTATTCCAGTATCTGAGATTACCTGGCTGTCACTAGGACAATTTATCACCCTTTCTGTGGAGCCAATCTGTTTTGCATAAGATTTTGTAAGTATATCTATAATCTGTTGTGTCTGTGAATACATTTTAGAATCTACATACACTTTATCAATTTGTGTGTCTTTACTCCTTCCACATCTTATGTATCTATAAAAATGTTTCCTATTATGATCAATATCTTTATATAAATTTTCTTCAAATGTTTCTTGATCTTATCCCACATTATGCTTAATATGTTTGTCCAGTTTATTTCAGTTTTCAAAGTTGTAGATTGACCTCTCTTCAATTCCTTATATTTTTGTCTTTCACCATAATCAGATATCGTGTTCATATAGAAATATAACCCCCTGATGCCGTATGGCTAGATCAGATCTTAAACATTTTTTGATTTTTTATACTCAAATTATTTCTCTTTCAAACCTTTCCACATTCCATCTGCAGTTTTTCCACTGAACACCTCACTCCAGTTAGTCTTACATACTGACTGTTTTGCTTCCATATAATCTGTAATTAACCTTCTGTGCATTGGTTTAGATTTCGGTTTGGCCAAATTATCTGGCAACAAATTAACCTTTATAACCATGTGATCACTGCACATCAATGGTGGTAAAACTTAACTTGAAGTAACAGTCATTTCTTTAGGAACACAAATAATGTCTAGTATGTTCTGTCCCCGGTATTTTCTTTACAATCTGAAGCAATTGTTGTTCTTGAATACACGTTGTGAATAATTTCCTTATTAACATTGTTGAATCAATATCATTACAGTCTGTTTCTGGTAAATTTAAGTCCCCAGCTTATATTATTCTTCCCTCCTGTGTTTCGTGGAAGAAATGAATGAAGTCCTCTAAGTCATCTGCACTTGAGTTTGGTGGTCTGTACACTCCAACAATTGTTATATGTTCCAGGGTTATCTTTATTGTCATTTACACAGTCTGTATTATTGGTGTTACCATTCAACATGTAATAATCGCAGGTCTCATAACTATCTTTAATCCCTATCATAACACCTCCACCTGATTTTTTGTTAGAATGTCTGTTACAGTAAAAAACATTTATACCCTGACAGAACTGGTTTCCACTAATTGTTCTTTACCATGTTTCACAAACAATAACATCAATCTTGTGGGAACATAGTAAATTTTCCAATAAAAAAAAAATTATTATTAATGCTCCTTGCATTACCAAGCATCAGAGATACATCAAATGTTGCTATCTGTGAACTGCTAAATTTTCTACCTGGCAAAAATCCTGCCTAGTGTTTGTCAAATATTGCAAACTATCTGCTGCAAAAATTCTCTTTCATGATCTTGACAAATGCACTCCATCTTGTCTGAACACGTGCCCAAAACTAGGCTTGGATGCTCTACACATTTTTATTTTTTAAAACAGGACATTTTTTCCATGTAGGTATTTACCCCAAAAAACCTTTTCATGCACAGTGACCTGGCTATCCTTTCTATAGGTGATTTGTGAAAAATACGTCCTAACACCAGTACAAGATATACTATCTAAGAGGGCTGTCAGTTACGTACAAACAGTCAGAGAATCCTTGTGGATGACATTGTTTTTGTACCAACATGAATAGAAATGGATACGTACTTCCTTACATTAAGGCATTCCAAGGCTTGTCTCACATCTTCTATTTTTGCTCCAGGGAAGCTTAACACTAGTCAATGTTCATTATCTTCTCTGCAAATGTAAGTATCACTTCCTCTAATAACTGAGTCTCCAATTACAAGAATATCTTTAAAACTCAATACCAAGAAAAGCATCACAGTGCCTTTTTGGGGAAAGTCCAACCTAGGATAATTACTCCATTGGTAAGACACCCCTAAGAGTTGACATGGTAGTTAGGAATCTTGGAAAATATGTAGACAACAATCTGGTCTTTCACAAACATGTAGTCAAAGTAGTAAGAAAATCATCATATGTCACCCTACTTATAAGTAATGGCATGGCATCCAGGTCCAAGGAAGTCATACTGCCAATACTGTCACATTTTGTTTGGCCCTCAAAAGACCAGTCCTTAAGTATAATTCCTTACCAGGAGAATCCTGTGGATAAACACATTGTCCTGCATGGACCACTTTAAAGCCCTATATCTATACCCAGTCTACTACAGTAACTGAGAGGCAGTCTATGTCAGGCATACACGGCATCCTTGGCTCCAGCTCTAATGGATCTTTTGCACATCTGCAAAATGAACAATATCAGAACTTCTAGATTTAAGGATTTAAATCTTGCTTGTGAAATAAATAAGACATGTTGACAAGACAGATGTATTTCCCCTGCCTTGGAACAGGCTCCCCATCCATGTGAATCAGAGTCCATCCTTAACCCTATTTAAGTGTAAACTTGACCAATTGATGGGAAATCAGAAACTCACCCTGGGTGTGGCCTCCACATTTCTGATAGACAGAGAAGACAGTAATGCCCAAATTAATATGCCCCCCCCCGCACACAAACACACACACACACAGACACACATAACATCTAGAAGCTTCCCAACTAACATACCAATTCTTAATAAATGCCCATGATACATAAGGACACAATTGGGTTGGGGTGCATGGCTAGGCTTACAAAGGCCATGGTGGTCATTAGCCTAATATATACCTAAGAACATATGAACCTATAAACTGAATCAAAGGCCTTGTATAGATCTGTGAAGATTGTATCTAAGTGCAATCTTACCCCATAGATTGAAATATGCTATTGGTGAGGGAGCAAAGTGCAATAATTGCGCAATGGTCTTTCCTGAAGATATATTGCTAGTTGACTAACAGACCATATGCAACTTTTCCAAGCTTTTAGCAAGTGGTGAAAAATTTCACTGGATTGATAATATGTTGGATGGTTGTTTGGCCAAAATGGGTATTACATCTGCAAACTTGCAATATCTATTGCAGGTACTTGTGCAGAAGAAAATATTAATGATTAGTCTTAGTGGCTCTGTGATTATTTTATTGCATGCTAAGAGAAATTCAGGGTAAAAGCAATCTGACCTAGAAAGGTTGTATATTGAGATAGCTTTGAGGCAGTGATTTATTTTAAACAGTGACACCTTGATGAACTGGAAGTCATTTGAAAAAAAAAACTTTCAGCTTTATAAACTAGTCACTAGATATCAGGCAGCAGGTAAGAGCTGTACTGAGTGATGAAAAAAAATTGCAGATAATTCACCTATGCACCTTGAATCAGAGACTTGAATACAGTGTTCAGTAAAGGATAATGACCATGAGATTTTGGCCTATCATAAAATATTATTTCTCTTATAGGTTTTAAAGCAGAATATTCAGTTTTTGCTTTAGTCTTGCATTTGTTGGTAAGCCGCATTAATTAATGTCGCAATCTTCCAACAACTGACTACTTTTTGTTTGTGTTAGGTGGCTTTGTGAGCAACAAAGGCCTGCTTAAGTTCACTTCTAATACAAAAAGTGAGAATCCCACTTGTTTTTTTGCTTTTGTTTGCATTTACAAATGTTTGTATACAGCTAAATGGTTTTAACCCCAAGCATGTGAAACCTTGGGGAACAAGAATTCTCAGAGTGTTTGCGTTATCTAGTGAATTAAGTTTCAGTGTACCTAGCCATTCAGTTCATGATCCTGGCAGTCTCATGTCCAGAAGGTCAACGACATACATATAATAAGATATAAGATCCTGGGAGCATAACACACAAAACTATTGCTATACCTGTGAAGACAGAGGAAACATTAGCTGTAGGATGAATGTAATTGTTTCCTTGGAGGAACCTATAAACCTCTTGGCTTACTGGTAGATTAGGGCCCCCTGGTCATAGTACATGCACCCCATACTTATCCAGCTGCATAATCTGCCCTGCTTGCCATTAGACTGCCCTCTAAAAATACACAGAAAACTGTAGTGTCCTAAAGACAATGGTGAGGAGGAGAGAGAAATGTCTGACTCACATGTCAGGACATCCAGAATCTTCTGTATGGTACCATTTATATATACACACCTTCGATTCCTGGTATCTGTTCAAACTCCAATGGAAGATTAGGGCCTGTGCTCATAGTCCAGAGTTTTGCATTTTCATAGCAGTAATCAGTGAAGAGCGGCACTATGTGGTTATCCAAATCACGTCTTCCAGGGTGACTACGAAAATGTGGAGGCATTTTGTTAAACATGCCTCCCTATCACAAAACCTAACATGCTTAAGGCATAAGCAATATGGAGACAGCCAATATGCAGATAAGGGGCATTACACATTTGCGTATCAGTAGGATTCATAGAGATGAATCTAAAATGACCTAGTTTGCATACTAAATGTGTTAATGGCCCTGAACTCACATGAGCAAGCAGCAATTTACCACAAGGATACAGATTTGTGAGGGGAAGAGAAAAAAGGAATATGTACTGCCATACATTTTAAAAAGAGTTACAATTATTGACTTTACTTGAAGAATATTTTGTATTGTATTTTAGTGTTGCTGCATACATAAACATACTACTGAAGGGATTGTTGGGTGAAATGTTTCATTTTAAATCAGTGAAATTACTTGTGCATATATGCAAAAACTACTGAGGAGGTCATTGGGAAGACATGGTTTATTTTGGTGCCTTTGCATACTTGGTGAAACTACTGAAGGGATTGCTGGGGAAAGGTTTCATTTTGGTGTTTCTGCATACTGGGTGAAACTACTTAAGGGATCATTTGGGGAAATGCTTCATTTTCATGCTTGAGCATACTTGGATGTACTACTGAAGAGATCGCTGGGGGAAATGCTTCATTTTGGTGATTGTGCATACTGGGACATATGGCTTAAGGGATCAGTGAGGAAAAGGTTTTGTGTATTTATTTATTTATTTTCACATTTGTTGACCAGGTTAGTCCGACTGGGCAACAGCCTTTTTTTCAGCAGAGGCCTGATGAGAAAAGCACCAGTTATACAAATAAAAGTTGCATTCATGTAAATTACAGTTATTAAATAAGACAAAAAATGCAAATTAATAAGTCAAATTACTTACAAGAAATTAACAATGGATACATTCCAAGTTGTCAGAGACAGATACAAGGCAAAAATGTCTGTAGTACTGCCTATGGCTAAGAGCTAGTTTAGGATATATATATATATATATATATATATATATATATACATACATGTATATATATATATATATATATATATATATATATGTGTGTGTGTGTGTGTGTGTATATATATATATATATATATATATATATATATATATATATATATATATAATTGCATTTTTCAAACTGTGTGTGGTCTAATATTGCTACATACTCAAGTGTGCTAGCTTGCACTGCATGTGAATTGTTTTTACTACTTTTTTTGCTACGTTTCTGTAAAAAAAAAAAAAAAAAAAAAAAACTGTAAGCCTGTTTCCTACCTTTCGTGTAACCAGTGTTCTAGATGCAGATTTGCTGTATCCAGGACTGTTTGTAAGCTTCTGAGCCCCCAAGCCTTTCTGTGTTGGAGGGAAGCCTTCTAGCTTACCAGTGGGAGTGGTAAGTATTAGGTAACCTGTCTACCACATAAGGAGTGGTTCTGGCCCAGAATTTGTAATTATTGGCCATTTGGGCAATCTTCCATCTCTCTCAACTTTCTGATTTGAAAGCCTGCATTTGCACTTGTTTCTGTCCTGTAACTCGTCTAGTGCAGATACAGATTCTTAGTTTTAGCACTTAAATTTGCTTATTCATACTCAGCACTTGTTCAGAACTTGTAAGCACTAAATAAGCTACTAATTACTATAGCACTCAATCTTCCTCATTACCTAAAGGAAAACAGTTTTTGTACTTACTTTTCTCACTGGCGTTGAGAAAAACAGCTCTTGTACTCACTTTCCTCACTTATCTAGAGGAAAATATTTTTTTATTCAGGCATGTCCAAGGGTCGGCTCCCAGTGTTCTCCCCTGTCTATCTGATGAATCTGGGCATCTTGAGGCAATGTAGAAATTGCCTCATGTACACAGACAACCCTCTCCTCCTACCACCCAACACTGCAACCTGTGAGAGATGCACTTATCTAGCCAAACTGGAGGTAAAGCTCTCACCAACCAAGACTGAACCTGACAGTCATGAGGAGAAGGTAAACATTTGCACCACACCACACTCATCACATAGTCTCACTATGTCTACACCACCAAATTCCACACATAGAAACTCAAAAACATTCGCAGAAGATCTCAATAATAATCTGCTAAGCAACAGAGACCTCCAAAGCAGAAACACAAGCAACCTCCATCCCCCAACACAACCCAAATGACACATAGCCCAGAGATTCAGTGTGCCACTCAAACACAGCCAATAAGGCAAAACAACATATCCAACACACTAGTCATAGGTGACTCTATAGTCAGGCACACTGATGTCCCAATCACCAGGCTAAACAAGGAGAAGGTTACTGTCAGCTGCCTGTCGGGTGCCAGGATCCGCCACATAACCCACGCACTCAGGTCACTCCACAACAAGTACAAATATGACTCTGTCATTGTCCATGTTGGTGTGAATTACCTGAGACGTACCTCCCTGGACTACATGAAAAGAGACATGGAAGAGCTCTGCAATCTTGTAGTCCAGGCAGGTATGACCCTAGCCCTGAGTAGCATTTTGCCATCGCCCAGAATGATACCGCAGTACAAGGACAAAATGATTGATTTCAACAATTGGCTAAGCTTCTAGTGTCATTCAAAGGGGATCCAGTATCTGTCTGCTTGGGATGACATGGTCGATAGACCATGATGCTTTGCCACAGATGGCCTGCACCTGTCGCCCCTAGGATTCCGGATACTGGCTAAGGCTCTTGCTGCCCCTATAGTGCCTTTTTTAGGCAGGGTTCAAGTAACAAATTCACCACCATAACAGGAACAGGCAAGAAAAAACTGAGGGTAATGCTACTCAATGCTAGAAGTCTAAATTTCAAAATGCACTCACTTGAGGCACTCCTTAAAATGGAGAACATCGATATCTGTGCAGTGACTGAGACCTGGTTCAAGACTCCAGGGAGCACCCCTTCACTACCAGGCTATAACTCATACCACACTTTTCGGCCATCTAACCTGGACCGAAACACCAAAGGTGGGGGTGTGTCCATATTCATTAAGGATATCCACACCTCCAGGCTAGTTGCTCAGCATAATGCATCCGAGGTTATCCAAGTGCAACTAACTCTTGGCAAAACTGCAATCCAAATTGTAGCTTGCTACAGATCCCCCACCATGCCCCAGGATTCCCACTCCTCTTTTTTTGATGTACTGGAAAATATTAGGGTTCAACCAAACACCCTAATAATGGGTGACTTCAACTACCCCACCATTAACTGGGAAAACTACTCATGTACTAACACCTTAATGCAACGCTTTCTGGAATTCATAAACTCCAGTGCCCTAAATCAACTTATCCACACCCCCACCAGGGGCAACAATATCCTAGACCTAGTCATTACCAACATGAGTGACCGGTGTTCCACACCTGAAGACAGCTCCTCGTTGGTCCGAAACAACCATAAGCTAATCACCCTTGATATCCACATCCCACCCCCACCCCCGATTAAGGAAACCACAGTAAGAAATTTCTCCAAAGCCAACTTCATGCTTCTTAAGACAGAAGTAATGAACTTCATGACACCCATGCAGATGGACAATACAGTTACAACTGCTGAATCCTACACAAATGTGCTCTATAAGCATTTACATGAGTGGATGGATCGTGCTATCCCAAACAGAACCAAGACACTATCCTCCAAAAAAAGGAAGCTAATCTGGTGGTCCCCTGCCATAAACAAACTGTACAACAGAAGGAAGAAACTGTTGCAAAAGAGAGTAAAATCCCATGAGTGGAGGAGCTCCCTGGTCAGCCTCAGTAAGAAGCTGAGATCCCTTATAAGATCCTCCAAAGCTAGCTACGAAAATAAAATTGCCACTAATTCCAAGGACAACCACAAAGCATTCTATAGCTATGTCAAGAATCTCAATGGCAACACCCAGATCTGCTCTGAGTTACAGCACAAAGGCATGAAAATTACAGAACCAACTGATATTGCCAACATCCTGGCAGATAGGTTCAGTGCTAACTTTAACCCCCTCACCCCCTAAAGGGCCCATATCTATACAGGAAGAATGCAGAGTCCCTGTAATCACAACTACGCAGGTGAAAGCTGCACTCTCTAAAGCCAAAAACACAGCATCCATGGGACTGGACAACATCCCAGGCTGCGTTTTACACGAACTTCAGAATGAACTGGCTCCCCACCTAAGCACCATGTTCAATAATAGCCTCGCATCAGGCTTTGTGCCCACTGAATGGTGCACAGCAACAGTTATCCCACTCCACAAAGGGGGAGCCACCACTGATCCCGGGAACTATAGACCTATTAGCCTGACGAGCCTGGTCTGCAAAGCCATGGAAGTATCATCATGGAACTCATAAACAAAGACATTGGTAACCTCCAGTTTGGGTTTGTGAAAGGCAGATCATGCCTCCTGAACCTGATCGACTTCTTTGAGGCAGTCAACAAAGCTGTAGATAAGGGTAAAGTGGTTCACACAGCCTATCTTGACCTCGCCAAGGCTTTCAACACCATCACCCATTCTGGAATTATAGCTAAACTCAATAAACTAGGCATAAATCCCTACATCACAAGATGGGTTGCCAACTGGCTCACTGACAAAACCCACACTGTAAAAGTTGCAGACTCCAAATCTGACCTCAAACCAGTGATAAGTGGAGTACCACAGGGTTCCCTCCTGGGACCGCTCCTGTTTGGTATCTACTTCTCTGAAGTACAGGCTAACACAGAAGACCTCTGGCTAACGAAGTTCGCAGATGACTGCAAACTAGGAGCCATAGTCAAGTCCCCAAATGATGTGAACATCCTACAGAAGGGCCTCTCTGAGACAGATGCCTGGTGTCAGAGCCATGGCCTCAGGCTCAATGCCAAAAAGTGCAGTGTCATCCCCTTTGGTAAAAACTCTGTACCCATGAACTACCACATAGGCAGCAATCTACTTAACACCGAATGCGTGATAAGAGACCTTGGGACCCAGGTGGACAGTAGTCTCTCCTTTGATAGTCACATCACCACAGTAGTCAGGAAGTCCTTCTACGTGGCACACCTCATCATATAAGGGTTCTCATCCAGGAAAAAAGAGGTCATCGTTACCCTCTACTCATCACGCATTAGACCCATTATAGAGTACAATGCCCCTTTTGGAATGTACCTCACAAGATATCTGCAGCAGCTGGAAAGGCCACATAAGTACCTCACAAGGAGGATTACTGGACTCAAACAAATGCCCTACACTGACCGCCTCAAAAAACTCCAGCTTTACTCCGTAGCATATCGCCTACTCAGAGGTGATCTCTGCCTAACATATAAAGCTATATCAAACCCAGAGCTGTTGGACATGCTACACCTAAAGAAATGCCAATCCCTCCGAGCTACACGCTCTAGGGACCTAAACCTTGTCACCACAATAAACAGGACATGCTGGAGGGATAGATTCCTATTCCAGAGACTTCCCATACTCTGGAACAGGCTACCCATCTATGTCAAGCAAAGTTCTTCATTAGCACTCTTCAAGAAAAATCTTGATGAGTGGATGGAAAATAGGAAATACACCCCAGGGATCACTTCTGTGTCTCTGCTTGTCAGTGGCACAGGAAAATAGCTTTCTTGGGTGGCATAAGCCAGGGAACCTTGTTGGCTAGGCTTGCGTAGGCCCTTGGGCTGATAGCCTAGTATCTACCTATGAACCTATATATATATATATATATATATATATATATATATATATATATATATATATATATATATAGAAGGAAACAGTACATAAGTGCAGGTTAAGTGTAGTGATAGGGAGGTAGATTAAGTTAGGGTGGGGCATAGGCAGGACCAAGAATTTAGCGTGTTGTCTTTTACAGATTTTTTTTTTAAGTAGTTAGTGTTAGCAATAGATAGTTCTTATGCTCAGGGACAGTTTATTCCAAGTCTAGCAACTGAGTGATTATAAAGGAGTTTGCCCATGTTTTTATTACTTTTGTAAATGTTGAGGAGGTGTTAGAACTTCGGAAAGTACAATTGGGAGTATAGAAGGAGTTGAGGGATGAGAGAGCAGGACAGGAGGAGGGTTTGTTTAGAATGGAGTGACTCAGGTGTAATTGAGGCAGAAGGAGTTGCTGGTAGAATTCAGGCCACTGCAAGTTTTTCAATGCTAGACAGTGGTGTCAGTGGTAGGGTGTATTTACAGCAAATCTAGCAATTTTATTATAAGTGATTTCTAGTTTAGACATAAGATTGGATTGTATGTTAGTGTGGACAGGGTCGGCATACAATAGAGTGGGAATTAGGAAGGCATGTGCAAGGGAATGCTTAGATTCATTTGTGAGGTATTTTCTTTGCATATATAGCATGCCCAGTTTTTCATGAGTAATTTTGATGTTCTATTGACTGTGGAGATCGAATTTTAGTTGATCATCGGTTGTTACTCCCAAGTAATTTTGTGTGTGGTTCTACTGAGATAGTTGTGTCATTTAGGGAGGTGACAGTGAAAGTATTTTTGTATTGTTGGAGAGATTTTGGGAGGAAGAGGAGAAGTTTTGTTTTCTTAGGGCTGAGTAGGCATTGGTTACTAGTTAGCCATTGTTCTACAGAGTGGAGTGATTCTTGGGTAAGAGAGAGAAGGTGTGACAGATTGTCAGAACAGGATAAAATTGTAGCATCATTTTATTTATTTATTTAGTTATTTAAGTTTGATGACCAGGGAAGTCCACTGGGCCAAGAAGAACCCATTTTCAGTGGAGGCCTGGGGAGAAAAGCTCCACAATAATTGCAAGTTACGTTTCACATGTTTCAAAAGGACATAGTTCATACACCTAATTAAACATTTATAGATAAGCTCCATGATATTTGCAATTGGCTTGTCACAATGTTACAAAAATGAAAAGACATAATTCAATACAGAAATTTCAACATTTACATAAAGTGAATATTTTTGTTATAAGCTCAATTGTAGGTTTAACATTTCAAAATATATAGCTACTAGCCATTAGTAGGTTAGGAAAATATTATGCATGGAGAGGGTAATAGTATATTTGAGAACTGGAGAGTATAGTACAATATATATTAGAGAGAAAATTAGTTTTTAGTAGGGGAGCGATTGTTTTGGGTGGGATGAAGCAATAGTAGTGGTAGTTGGATGAGTCAGTGCAAGGTGGAATGATGGGGGGAGGGGTTTAAGTTGGAGCGTGGCAAGGACATTCCCATTTGAGGAAAGATGGGACAGTAGCTGAGACTTGAAATTTGTATGGTTAGGTAGGTTATGTAGGTGTGTGGGGAGAGAGTTCCACTATTTATCTAAGGAGTGGGACAGCAGTAGATGGCCAGGAGGTCGTGCAGGTTTGTGGACCTGAAGGAGATTTTGGTTTTTGGATCTGATTGAACAGTTGGGAATGTAAGGTTTTAAGGAAGTAGCGAGAGCTGGGCAGTTGACAGGTTTAAAGATGAGCTTGTGGGCAATAGTGAGTTGTACGTAACTGAGGTAGTTGGGTAGTTCAAGCCAGTTGAGGGTGAGGAGGGAGTGGCAGTGGTGGGATGAGATTTTTGAATTGGTTGCAAATTTGGACATCTTGTGGTAGCAGGTTTCAAGTTTGGACCGAAGGCCAAGATGGAGATTGGTGAAAAGAGGGGCACCATACATAAGTGAGGGGAGTAGGAAGGTGGATGCAAGAGTTTGACGGGTAGTGGGGCTTAGCAAGTGGTTGTGCCTGTAGAAGAGACCTAACGTTTGGTGGATTTTCTTGATTGTGGAGTGGATGTGGGTGTCAAATTTTAGTTCTTCATCAATAATGATGCCAAGAAGCTTGGTGTTTGGAACAATTTCAAGGAGGGTGTTGTTTTGGCTCTGTATGGTGAATGTGGATTTGTCAATGGAGTTTTTGGTAGGGGAAAAAACATTAGTTTGGTTTTATTTGCATTTAGTGCCAGATGGTTAGGCTGTATCCAGGATTCTGTTTTGGAGAAGGCTAGTTGGGTTTTTGCTAGGAGCTCGGAGGGGGAGAAGGCTGAGCAAATGATTGTTGAGTCATCTGAATATTGGATGATAGATGAGTCTGGGATGGATAGGTGAAAGTTGTTAATGAATAGGTTGAAGAGAAGAGGGCCAAGAACAGAACTTTGTGGGACACCTGTGGGTGCAGGAAAGAAGAGGGAGGTTGAAGTTTTCCATTGGACAGCTTGCTGGTGGTTGGACATGTAGCTGGAAACCCAGGCGATGGTGGTGGGGGAGAGGTGTAGGGTGGAGAGTTGGGATATAAGTAAGGTGTGTGAGGTGTGTGAGATGGTGTCAAAGGCCTTTGATAGATCTAGGAATAGTGTGGATATGAACTTGCCTGAGTCACATTCGAGGTTTATGGTTTCAAGAAAGGAAAGAAGGGCAGTCATGGTGGTGTGGCCAGGGTGGAAACCGTGTTGGGTAGGGGAGAGGAGATTATTTAGTGTTAGGTGAGCCATGAGTTGTGCTTGTATTGTTTTCTCTAGTATTTTGGAAAGAGGGGAAAGGATGGCAATAGGCCTGAAGTTGGTGGTATCAGTATTTTTGCCACCTTTGTGGAGGGGATGATGTAAGCATGGTGCCAGATAGAAGGGATGTATGATTCTTATATGGATCTGTTTATAAGAATAGAGATGGGATAGGCAATGCTGTCTCATATTGTTTGAGGAAGGTGGGTGGAAGGTTGTCGGGTGCATTGCGACAGGGTTTGAATTTGAGGAGAAGTCCTTTTTGTAGTACTTGTGGGGATGGGCTTGAGGCAGAAGGATGTGGGGGAAGGTTGATGACTTGAGGTGGTGGTTGGGGTAGGAGTGGGTGGTGGTGGAGTAGGGGGTGGGAAGGAGGCTGATAGTTTAGCTATGAAGAATGAATTGAACTGGTTGGCCATTTCAAGGTTGGAGAGGTTGGGTTCTGGACAGGGGTTTTCTTTGTTGCCAGGATGCAGCAAGGATGAGATGGAGTCCCAGAATATTTTGGGATTTGTTGAGTGCAAGGACTGGAGTTTGGAGTAGTGGGCTTTGTGATCATTAATTATTAGTTGTTTTGTGGAGTTTCGTAGTTGCTTATACTTTAGGAGGGTGTTAAGGTTTTTGTGTTTTTGATATTGTTTCCATTTTTGTCCCTTTGGTGCAAGGCTAGTTTAGTATCTTTTGATAACCATGGACAGGGATTGGTTTTAATGCGTTTGGTTCGAGGGGGGCTTACTGATTGAGAAGGGTTAGGAATGAGTGGTTAAAGTAGGAAACTGCATCATCTAAAGGAAGGGTTTTTAGAGGAGACCAGTCAGTATGCTTTAAGCATTCTGAGAAAGTAAGAGGGTTGAAAGTGGAGAGGTTGTGGGTTTGGATGTAGTGGTGTTGTTTATGCAGTGGAGATGGGAGATGATCAGTGAAGGCTGGTAGGTGATCGCTGAGAGGATCAGGTAATGTTCCGGCTTTGGTGATAAGGTTTGGGTGAGTTGTTAGGATCCAGTCAATAATCATACCAGAGGTACCATCTTTATTTGGCCTGGTTGGAGATTGTATTAGTTGGGAGAAGTTGTACATGTTGATTGTGTGGGACGAGCTTCAGAGTTAATAGTATTCCAGTTGATGTTGATATCACCGAGTATATAGGTTTCATTTTTTATATTGGAGGATAACCAGGACAGGATGTTTTCAAGAGTTTTATTATTATCACTAGGGAGAATATAGAGGGCAGTGATACATATGGACTTGTGGTTGTTTATTTTTAGTAACCTATTATAATTTCACCATTGGGAAAGGTTGGCGTTTTATTGCAGTTGGGAGTTATGGTATGGGAGGTGGGGTAGATTATTGCTACTCCACCTCCTTTTTTGTGGGCTCTGTCATTGTGAATGATTTGGAAACCTGGTGGTAGGATTTTGCTATCTTTTATATAGGTGTTCAGCCAGGTTTCAGAAATGGCGGTAATGTCAGGGTGGTTATGGGAGAGCCAGGCATGGAGGTTAGGGATTTTGTTTTTTAGGCTTTGTGCATTCAGTGTTGTAAGGCAAATGGACTTTGAGTTTGTGGGTTGAGTGGAGGGTTTGGTGAGATTGATGTTGGAGATGGGTCCAGGGTTGGGGTGGATGTCACTGGTTAGTGAGAGAGAGATGTGGTGGAGTAGAAGAGTGAGGCAATGTGTTGGGCAAGGGTAACTTGGCTTGTGTGAGAGTAGTGATTTTCTGGTACCACATTTAAGAGAGAAGTACAGGAGGGGTTGAGTTGGGAGCAGTTTTGATTTGAAGAAATAGATTGGGTTAGAGGTAAAGAGTTCATGTGAGATGGATGAGTAGGATGGGAAGTGAGGTTGATGGTAAGATGTAGTGAAGTGTGTGTGTGAGTTATGAAAAGGGTTGGGAAAAAGTGTGAGATAGGTAAGAGAAGATTAGTAGGGCAAATGGGGTTATAGGGAGAGTTGTTATGTAGAGTATTGTAGGAGGGGTGGATGTTTGGGGTGATGTAGATCTACAGGTGGGTGGGGATTGGCTTAGGTGTATTGTGATTGGAGAGGTGTTGGGTGGGGAGGAGCCAGGGGATTTATAAAAGTACAGGTAGTGGGGGCGGGTGGGAAAGCATATTGTATTAAAGAGGAGAGGGGGGAATGCTGTGTAGAGGTTGTTAGTAAAAATATTAAATAGTAGGGGTCCCAGAATGGAGCCCTGGGAAATTCTGGTTTGAACTGGGAGGAAGGGGAAAGAGGCAGAGACCCATTTAACAGACTGAAATCTGTTGGAGAGGTAGCTAGAAAACCAACAAAGAGCAGAGCTGGAGAGATTAAGGCTAGTTAGTTTAGATAGAAGCAGCTAGGGGGAAACAGTGTCAAAGGCTTTAAAGAGGTAAAGGAAAAGACAGGTGGCTAACTTATTGCTATCATGAGATTTTGCAATAGACTGAGTGAATGAAATTAGTCAGTAGCTCTCCTGTGATGGGGGAAAAGCCATGTTGGATGGGGGTTATGAGATTTTCCTGTAGAAGATGATTAAAGAGCTGCCTATGAATACATTTTTCAAATATTTTTGATAGGAAAGACAGAATGACTATAGGTCTGAAATTAGAGGGGTCAGTAGAGTTTCCACCTTTGTGTAAGGGAATGACACAGCATGTCTTCCAGATTTCAGGTACTGTGTTTTCTTGGATTGATCTATTAATTAATATGGAGACAGAATATGCAATAGAATTAGCACCAAGTTTAAGGAAAAATGGAGGTAAGTTGTCAGCAGAAGTGAACATGTTTTAAGTTTGCTGAGAAGTGATTGAATATATGCTGAAGGAGAGGGCTTAATAATGAAGGGGGGAGTGAGGGTGGATGGAGCCGGAAAGGTAGTGAGGAGGGTACTATTGTCTTTTTTAGAAAATTTTTGGATAGAGTCAATGAAGAAAGAATTAAGAAAGGTGGCAGTATCAATGGAATTGCTGTTGGGGCAATGGTTTGGTGTAGACATATTACCTGGATGTAGTAGCTTAGTGACTGAATGCCAAAATTTTCGGGGGTTGGTGTGGGGATTATTAAGAGGTTTTCATAGAAATGTTTTTTTTTTATCAGTCAACTTACTTTTTGGTAAGATTATGGAGTTCTTTATAAGTCAGGGGACGAGTAGGGGATTTGTTTTTTTTTTCCAGTTCTTCCAGGCGCTATCACTCTTGAACATAAGGGTGCGAGTGGGTTGTGTTAACCAGAGACCATATTTGGATTTAATCTAATTTTAGTGCAAACTTGATGAAACTACTGAAAGGATCACTGGGGAGAAATGCTTCATTTTGGTGCTTGTACATACTTGGTGAAACTACAGAAGGGATCACTTGGGAAAATGTTTCATTTTTGGTGCTTGTGTATACTTGGACATACTACTGAAGGGATCACTGGGGAAATGCTTTATCTTGGTGACTGTGCATATTGGAGCATACTACTGAAGGGACTGGTGGGGAAAATGTTTTATTTTTGTGCATATGCATACTTGGTGAAACTACTGAAGGGATCACTGTGGTGAATGTTTCATTATGATGCTTTTGCATACTAGGTGATATTTCTGAAGGGATTGTTTGGGGAAATGTTTCATCTTGGTGTCAGTGAAGTGTTTGTGCATACATGGTCAGACTACTGAAGTGATCACTGAGCAAAATAATTTATTTTGTGTTATTTTAGTGCTTGTGCATACTTAGACAAATACTGAAGGGGTTGGTGGATGAAATAATTAATTTGTCAGGAAAGTGCTTGTGCATATTTGGACAAACTACTAAAAGGATGGCTGAGGAAAATGTTGTGGATTGCACCTCAGATATCAAAGGCAAAGTATCTCTTTCAACAACGGATGTGCATACTAAGTAGATATTGGACTGTGAATCCCAAGAACACATCATACACCACTTTACAAAATGTCTTATGTGCATCTCATTATAGTTAAAGTATTTTGCATTACCATAAGTGGCCTCTATGAATCTCACCTTTGCTATGCTCATTCATAAATATCAGGGATACTCCTATCACATTTGTGCAAATGACTATGAATACTGGCCTAGGTAATTTAGTAAAGTGAAATTAAGATTTCCTTTTAATTCCTGTAATTCTTTCCTGGGAATCAGTGCTACTTAGCTATGATATTTCTGTTAATAAGATAAACTTTAGTACAAATGTCAAGACCCATCGTGCATCATTGTTGGTAGAACTTTTAATTCTAGAATCATTTCATGCAAACATTGCATATTTGGCTGTATCCCTGTAATTTGTAGTTAGTCATTGCTTCAGACCAGTTGTTATCACATACACTATCTCAGAGGTTAGGGGATGGGGGTTGGCATAACATTTAAGGTGTTTATCTCCCAGACAAACTGTACAAAGTTTGATTCACATAGTTAAAGGAAAATTGGCTAGCTTAAAATAGCCTGCAAAGGTAGCTAGCCTAGTACTTACCTATCACCCTATGAACAAACATGGTTAACATATGATTACCAAGCACTACTATAAGTGGGTAAATAAGGAAGTTAATTTTATTTAACTGATTTCTCCCTGTAATATGCGATTACATCATGTTTTTGTCTTACAGCTATCTTAGTAATACAAACTGGTTAATATAAGAATGCCTGGTATTACTATAAGTAAGTAATCTAGAGGCACTTAAAGTACTTCATGCATTTTTGATTGATATACTTATCTGTAATAAACAAGGTCTTTCTGGAACTGTATATGGAACCTGTCTATGTTAGCTGTGAAATATTCTCTGTAATAGAACATATTCACTTCAAGACCTATTTGAAGTTTAATTACCTATGACCTATTCATATAGCCTTTAGATATATTTCCCAATCTGCAGACACTGAAATATCCAGCTAAACTGTGCATCTAATTACAATAACACTCGCATAGCAAACAGTACTTAATTCTGCCTATTTCCAGTAGGCTTGTGGGATACTGCTCAGAAACTCAAGTTTAAACAACTGTAAGTGAGAAGAATGTCACATGGATATAAGCATGTTATCAAAGACACTGTGTAAAACCTGTAGACTTTAATGTATGATACTGCAAAAATCTGTCTTACAAAATCATGTATGTTTACTCCTAAAAAGATGTAACATATGGGACTTCATTCCTTAAATTATTATAACACCAGTATATTGCTCATGTGGTTTATTAGTTTTCTTTGTATTAAACAGCTTCACATATGTCTGTGATAGGGGGATCCAGAAAATCCTGAGGTAAAACAAGCCTGAAAACAGAAAAGCATCTCCAAAATAAGTGCATTTATTTATAAAATAATGGGAAGGGGAAAATCAAACAGGAACATACCTCCAAAATAGGCATAAATATGACATCTGTCTTTAGACAGTTATAGTTTCTGCCATAAATCCTTACCCATCCACACTAACTACCTGAGGAATCCCTCCCCTTTCTCATCTCTCAGTCTAATTTGGTTGTATTCAATTCCTATTCTTTGTAACCATAACGTTTTGTTCCCAACAACTACAGATTTATATATCCTCACACTTCATAGTTTCAATAACTAGAATTTATAATTGTTTATATTAAAGATATTATTCAGACAAGTTCATTGTTTTGCTGCCTCCTCATGGACATTTATTTTCAAATGTTGCAAACAGCAGTATATTCTTATTTTTCAAAAGTTAAACATCTCCCACCATTAGAGGTCTGCAGCTCTGCAAATGGCTGCATTTGTTTAAGTTGCCACTTGATACTTGCCATCAAGTTGTAGACAATTCCGCATCTACTTATTTGCAACCATCTTTCCCATATTAAATGGATGCACCTAGCCCTGGTAGGTACAGTCATCCCTCCCATAATGCAATTACTAATCTAAAAGGAACATTTAATGAGCATTACCATGTCACAGGTGCTGCCCTACTGGTTAATTGTGCCTTGAAATTTATTTCTTAATCATCAGAATAGATATATAGTTTACCTACTTTCTAAATGCATTCTGTAATACCAGCATTACAAAGCATACGTTTACAACCATTTTGAAAACTGTAGTCAAACACACTATACTCTTCTAAACCATGATCAGTTACTACCCAAGTATTGCACCTGCTGTGTTGCACTCTAACAAACTCACCCCACTTGCTGTCATAGAAGCTGTCTGCCTGTTTGTGTACTCTGAATTTTGATTACTTGAAAAGTTCAGATTAAGATGAAACCTAAAACTCCTGCTGTTGATGGAAGTGTGGACAAGATGGTGGCTTGAGCACCACAGATTTTAGTTTCTATGTCCTATTAATATTTTTTTAAAGGAATTTACTAACAGATTTGATTCAGTCAGAGCTAGAATTGAAGGATAATGTGTATTTTGTCTTGGGATCAAATTATATTAGTCAAAAAAGAAATAATTAAAAACTCATCCTGTCAGAATATATACACATATATATATATATATATATATATATATATATATATATATGTGTGTGTGTGTGTGTGTGTGTGTGTATGTAGTAAAAAGT
Source organism: Protopterus annectens (assembly GCF_019279795.1). Taxonomy (NCBI): domain Eukaryota; kingdom Metazoa; phylum Chordata; order Ceratodontiformes; family Protopteridae; genus Protopterus; species Protopterus annectens. The sequence continues at coordinate 756,331,130 of NC_056745.1, forward strand.
GTGTTTGTTAGATTGGTGTTATAGGTGGAGGGGATGATATTTTCATGTGATTTGTAATGTTTGATGTGATGCAAAGTTTCGATGTTATGAGATTTGATGTTATGGGTTTTAGATGTTCTGGGTTTTAGATGTTGTGGCCTCGATGTTTTGAATTTAGATGTTATGAGTTTTAGATATTTTGAAGTGTAACTATATATATATATATATATATATATATATATATATATATATATATATATATATATATATATATATATATATATATATATATATATATATCGATATATATATATATACTTATAAATATATATAGATAGTGAGAGAGAGAGAGATATCTTTATTTGCATTTTAATTGCTTTACCAGACCTGTCTTTTTTTTTTTTTAATGACAACATGGGAGGGTGGCACGGTGGCACAAAGGTTAGTGTTGTTGCATCACAGCAAGAGGTTCTCTGGTTCAATTCTTGGCTGAGGTGCATTCTGTGTGGAGTCTGCATGTCCTACCTGTGTTTGTGTGGGTTTTCTGTGGGTGCTCTGGTTTTTGCCCACATTCCAAAGACATGCAGTAAGTGGATTGGACACTCTAAATTGGCCATAAGTATGAGTGCATGTGCAAGTGTGTGATGTGGAAGAATTACAGGGCTAGCCACCCAGCAGTGTAAACCTGACTGTCACTGTTGAAGTGATACCCTGAGCCCATGTGCCATAAAGGGGTGATGGATGGAAGATGTAAAATGTGGCCATTAGCAGATGTGTATGTGTAGAATGATCAGAACTGCTCTCACTTTAATGCTGGTTCCAACAGCAGCAATCCTAGTGTTTTAGCTCCAGGTTACTTGCTCAAGCCCTAAGTTTTAATAACATGTTTTGAAGTAAATTATTTTTTTTGCCATGCAATATTGTTACTACAGATCAGTTAAAGCAAGAATGCATAAGATTTAAGCATTCATGTAGGGTTATTAATCCAATACACATAGTGGTTTATAATGTAATTTTTATTTAGAATGAATACATGAAGGAATTCAGGTATATGACTTTTTATTGAAAAGACATGAAGAGAAGGCTTGAGAAGGAAATATAAATCATTAAAAGATTGCTATATAAGTACACTTAGCTTCACATAAATTATGGTTAGTAATAGCTCCAGATGTCAGAGGAAATGGAATATGACTTCTCTTATGGAACTTGAATGGACTTGAAAGAGAGGTAATAATATGAATGCTGGGAGGAGTTTGAAGTCTGTCAGTTAATGCAATGGATTGAAAAAATGAACTGCTGACAAGTTGTTCCTTGTGGTCCAGTGCTTGATTCCTTCAGCCTTTATCTGCCTACCATGTGACTCTAAGCAAATTACTTAACCAGATAGTACTATGTGGCTTTTGGAAAACTGAGATAGTCTTTTCAGCAGTCTGCTTGACTGTGCACTTATTTACTGCCTATGAACTAAAAGTGTTCAAATGGATATAAATCACTATATGATAATAAGGGATAAGACATTAAAACATACTTTCTTTTTACCATTGCAATTTAAATATTATAATTATAAATAACCCATAGAATGCATTTTTAACGATACATATATATATATATATATATATATGTGTGTGTGTGTGTGTGTGTGTGTGTGTGTGTGTGTGTGTGTGTGTGTGTGTATATGTATATAAATATATATATAGAGAGAGATAGATATACAGATACACACACACATATTTAAATGATATATTATATATAGATAGATAGATCTAGATATATAGATAGATATAGATTTATGGGTATAGTGGGAAACACTGAGTATACCCAATGTAGGCATGCTAAGCATCTAAGTCTTTATGTTGAAACCAACAAGCAAGTATGCTTGCACTGAGAAACAGCTTTGGTGCATGCAAAAATGAAAAAAAAAATAAAGCATCATGTTTTGCAGAGGGGCAAGCCCCCTGTACCCCTCACACCCCCACTAATTATATATACTAACCCAAAGATTACGCAAACATGGGGTAAGAGCATATTCTCCAACTCTAGAAATTGTTCGATCTCAGACAACTATTGATCAGCTATTTAGTTGATCATAAATGGTTGGCTAAACAGTTGTTGACCAAACACACATTTGACCATAAAGATGTAACCAATATATGTATATACTCAGATAAATAGACCGTATTTTTGAAATTTGAAGTAAGAGAACTAGCAAATGTGGGTGAAGGAGAGTAAAAAGAGAATTAGAAGGGCAGTTTGAATGGGATTTCTATTCAAACTATGAATCTTAAGTACCATGGAAGGGAAATGGTTTACTTATAGTTTAGTTATCTTTAATAATACTAACAATTTGCTTTTGTGTCTATGTCAAATAAAATGAGCTTTCAGACAATAATTTTAATTTTTTCATGCAGCCATTATTTTAAGGATCTAGGTTATTAAAGAGATCATAGGCTAGCAATTAGAATTTCATCATGTATGTGATTATTATAAGAATTCTTTAAAATGTGTTTCTTTATATGTAAATGGTCTCAGTAGTGGTACAAGTAGAGGAAGTTTGTTTAAATATTTAAAATGCATAAAATACAACTGGCACTTTTGCAAGAAACTCAGTTATTGTAAGATGATAGATTAAATACAAAAGAATACACAGTGCTAGTAAGCTCTACCTATAAAGAAAGTAGAAATGGAACAGCATACTTTAAGGAGAAAAGCTATTATAATGCCTAGGGCTATTGACTCATACATTGAAAATAAAGGTATGATGTGTATGGTCATTACTGAATATCAAAACAGAATCTCAACCTTAGCAAACAAGTACTGGATTCAGGAACAGGAGCTAAATTCTCATGGAAATATCTGGAAATTGTAACTCTGAATATGAACAGAAGTATAAAAATAACAGAAGATGTTAACTACATACTTAAAAAAATGATGCTAGTGCAAGTAACAAACCTAGAATTTTGGCATACGTTCATGGATTCATAGGTACTTGCTAGTATATCGATTTGTGAGGATCTTAAGAAGACAAGCCTTGTATTGTATGCCCATTGTAACTTTTAGCCCTTATATTTTGCATTAAATGACCCAGAGATAGGCCAAACAAGGATATGTTGGGATGTGTACATGTTCCCTCTCTAGGAGGGACAGGGCTGCTAAGGTGGCAGTGAATTTGTGGTTACCCATCCATTCATCCAATTTACATTTGAATAGAGTAAAAAAAGTACTTTGCTTTATGTGGATTAGAAGAAGATGGCTCCACAGAATCCTCAGCTATGGCATTAGTAAACTTACTGATTTATTGAATCTTATAAATGTTAATAACATATCTGAATCAAGTTCTTTGTAGAGCATGGTGTGCCATGATTGCACTCTAATATAAGGGAAAAAATAGCTAATAGTACTACAAGAACTGATCTTAACAACTGCTAAGTACCAGCTCAAATGCTATTAAGAGCAGGTCTAGCACTAAGAAGTGACAGTTATGTACAGCAAACACCAGCAGCAGAATTCAGGCAGCTTCTTTTCTGCCTGCAGTCTGTTTCTACAATTTGCCCCTTGACTTTATTTCAAAATATACATACATATATGCATACATACAAATATTTCAAGCACAGGTATCAATGCCCTTCTAGCCTGCCAATAGAACAAAACAGTTGTCCCCATAATAAGTGTCCAGGCTGTTAAAAATATCTAAACTAGTGCTGCTTTAATGTAATTTGGTATTCTGTTCCATGCATCAGCTGCTTTCGCATAGAACCAATTAGTAAACTTTTCATTCCTACAGAATCTTCTACATAGCTTGTCTGGTGATTCTCTACTACGTTTTGATAACCCCAAACATTCCCAGAGGTAGTTGTCTCCAAATTCCCTATATACCTGAATAAGACTTCCTCTTAACTATCTATATCAGACACAGTACAAGTTTAGATATTTTAGTCTTTTATAATAATTTAAATTTTGACATCCATGGATGCCTTGATATGTTTCCATTGTATTCTTTCCAGTTTACTCATGCTTGTTTTCTTATAAGGTTTCCATATTGTTATTGCATACTGAAGTCTGGGTCAAATATATTTAACAAACAATGACTTCTTAAGTTTTCTGAATTCTTAGACTTTATAGCTCTGCATCTGTCATTAACCAATTGGTTGCTATGATTAGAAAAACTCATAGCTGGTTTTACCCATATACCCATGTCCTTAAATGAATCTCATTTACTGTGTGCTGTATGAAATATTCCCCTTTTAATTTATGTCTCCCAAATCTCAAATGCTTAGTTTGTGATGTATTTATCAGGATATTATTCTCTTATGCACAAATGGTCAATTTAGACAAGTTATTTTGCAGACATGCCCTATATGTAACACATGTAACCAGTTTACCCCATTTCAAGTCATCTGCATACAGACTGTAGAGCACCTCAGATAAAAAAGAAATGTCTGAAAGATACAATCTAAACAAGTATGGGCCCAGGACAGAGTCCTGTAGAACACCCTGACTGTAAACAACTATTTCACCTGTCCAATTGCTGTATGAAACTTGCCATGTCCTATTTGTATGCCATACAGCTATACAGTTTATCAAGAGTGCATTAATACCTAGTTGTTCTAATTTATTGATCAGAGTTTTGTGTATGATTCTGTCAAATGCTGAAGTTAAATATATACTAATTACATAACAGCACAATTTTTTTCATTCATAGCTATTATTATATTGTTATAGAATATGCTACAAGTGGTAATAGATTTATTTTCAAAACATTAGGTCTGAAAGATGCAATCTAAACAAGTATGAGCCAAGACAGAGTCCTTTAGGACACCCTGACTGTAAGCAAGAGTTTCACCTGTCCAGTTGCTGTATGATACTTGCCATGTCCTATTTGTAAGGAAAACAGCTATCCAGCTTATCAAAAGTACATTAATACCTAGTTGCTCTAATTTATTGATCAGTGTTTTGTATATGATTTTGTCAAATGCTGAAGTTAAATATATATATAATCACTTGCAGCTTTTCGTCCTCCTCGGCGTAAGATGCTCCCAAAATAACCAACCCTTCTTCTCTACCTCCCTGCTGGATACCTTTCTCTACTGCTAGCACATGGTCAATTTCCTTCCTATGGACCCTACAACAGCAACCATGGATACCTTAATTACAAGGACATACTGGGCTGAAAGAGCCTCAAAACCTTATGAACATGCTTTGCCACTATGTAAGACAAAGCCCATATTTTATTACTATTTCTAACTATTTTCTGCCTGCCTGCCTGTTTTGTATATGACCCATACTAGGGAAACATTTTGCCAAGAGGGACAGCTGCTTAGTTATTTTAAAACAACTCTTTGAGCACTATATGCTCAGCCCTGCCATAAAGCGTACTTAAACTACTTGAACTTGGGCACAGCCAACAAATAGTCCGTGGAGAAATGGGATACCTACCTGATTCTCCACCGACACAGTTTATCAGTATACTCTATCTGATTGTTTTCCAGCCCACAACCCCTCCTAAGAGCAACTAAAAGGGTCACTCAGACCACCACGAGTGGCCACTACATTGCCTACCAGCTGTTAGGCCCTCCCCCCACATCTATCAGCCAATACAATCCTTACCAATGTTTTTATTAGTGAAGGCACCATTTTAAAAAATCACTTGCAGCTTTTCGTCCTCCTCAGCATAAGATGCTCCCAAAAGTAAGGAATCTGTTTATACCTAACCATAGCTTGTGCAGATATTTGTAGTTAATGTCTCCTGCTGCTGAATTACTGTATGTGTTTTTTTTACCATATGCTGGCTTGCTACAAATGAAACTGCTGTATACTGCTGCCAGGATCCTTAACTGTGTACTTCTGTTAACATTTGCTTAACAATTACTGTATATGTTATTTTACCATATGCTGGCTGCTTGTTACACATGAATCTATTATACTGCTGCCAGGGATTCTTAACTGTGTACTTCTGTTAGCGTTTACTTAGTTGCTGTCAGGGATTTTTAACTGTTTACATCTGTTAGCGTTTGCTTAATAATTAATACAGAGCTGCCGAACCAATAGCCGCATTACGTTATTTACGAAACGGCTCGTATACTGCAGACAGTGTTAAATTTGTTATCTGCATCAAAGCTGATAGAGAGTGTGTAGTACTGCTGCTGTATGCCCTTATCTAATAGCCAACCTCAATTTAGTTTAAATACTGTGTAGTCATAACCAAGGTGCACTCCAAGCCTAGTCCTACTACATTTGAGCTTGGATATACACAGACTAGCTGGTTCTAATAGTAACCGTGCTTGACAATTGTTGCTAGGTTTGCCTGAACTCTATATCTATAAAAACTCTGTTTGGCGACAATGCTCTTTAGAGATTTTACAGCCAGTTAATGGTGCTCAAAGGAATGTAGTGACTGCTGCCTATAGTATATATCGTGTAAGTGAAGTGTTTTTAACTCTGTGATTCATGCATACTGCCTTACTTGTGTAAATTATTTTAAAGCTACTAAGGGGTGCACGTACACACTGCACGTGTTGACTGTTACACTCCTCTCCTCTCTTAGTAACCAACCCTTCTTCTCTACCTCCCTGCTGGACACCTTTCCCTACTGCTAGCTTGCGGTCGATTTCCTTCCTACAGACCCTACAACAGTAACCGTGGATACCTTAATTACAAGGACATACTGGGCTGAAAGAGCCTCAAAACCTTATGAACATGCTTTGCGACTATGTAAGACAAAGCCCATATTTTATTACTATTTCTAACTATTTTCTGCCAGCCTGCCTATTTTGTATATGTCCCATACTAGGGAAGCGTTTAGCCAAGAGGGACAGCTGCTTAGTTATTTTAAAATAACCCTTTGAGCACTATATGCTCAGCCTTGCCATAAAGCGTACTTAAACTACTTGAACTTGGGCACAGCCAACAAATAGTCCATGGAAAAACGGGGTACCTACCTGATTCTCCACCAACACAGTTTATCAGTATACCCTGTTACCTGATTGTTTTCCAACCCACAACCCCTCCTAAGAGCAACTAACAGGGTCTCTGCCTGCTTCAGTCCCCACCATGCCCCCAATTCTCACCCGCCCCTGGTGGTCTTACCTTTATTACAAACACAAACCCCTTCCATCATTCTAACAACCAACCACAACACTATTCCCAACTCTAATTCTACCATCTTCCCACAACTATCCCTCCTTCGCAGCTAACATGGATGAGCATACCATACTTATACTCATTGCATGCACTCTCCTTGCATATTTTACATCTTACCAAAACTCCATTATTCCCCCACTCAACCACTTCCACTGTACTACTAGTCACACCACCACTCATGACTCACCCTCACTCTTCTCCTCTCCCACCAACTCAAGAACCATCCCTATGCACCCCCCACATATTCTATCAACTACATCACTCAAACAAAAAGCATCCCTACAAATTAACAAAATAACCCTCCGACTGTACCTATTACCCACAGAACACAATAATAAAGTTTCCCTAATATGTAAACTCTTTCACAAATTGATAAAACTTATAACCTCATGCATATCAAAACTAGCCCTCAGTGGAGACATCCACCCCAATCCTGGCCCCTACATCTCCAACCCCACTCCTTATAATCAGACTAATAGCCACAACTTCTCCCAAATCACAGCCAGTAGAAAGCCAAGTGACCTCCTTCTGCTAAGCCCAAATATCAGAAGTATAACCAACAAAGTCCACAAACTCCATGACACCATAGACTTGTACTCCCCAGATATAATCTTCCTGACAGAAACATGGCTAAAACCTCACATTACCAGTGAGCAATCCTCCCTACGGGTTACGGCATACTAAGAGTAGACTGGCTAAACAATAAAGGAGGTGGTATAGCTATAATATTTAAACAGCATCTAAACATCCAGATCCTAAACTCATCAGCTCCCCAAATTGGCAATGAAGAAATAATATATAACAATCTCAAAATAAACCAAAGTAAAACCATCAACATAATAGGATGCTACTTCCCACCTGGCCAACATATCCCTCCACTAGAAAACCTACTCAGCTGGACTACCCACCATCTCCCCCAAGAGACCATAACTTTTGGTGATTTCAATATTGACTGGCAATCCTGTTCTGGCAACCATCCAACCCATCATCTAAACTTTCATGGCTTCACCCAACTAGTTGAGTCACCAACCAGGATAAATAAAAACTCCAACAAGCACTCTACCCTGGATTGGATACTAGTCAGCAAGAGCCCCCAGTCTTATATAGCAGGCTACCTATCGGATAGCCTCAGTGATCATTCCCCAACATTCCTACTCAAAAAACACCTATACCAAGTTAAACCTGTCATCTACTATAAATACATAAAAAACTAAACTTTAACCCACTCACATTCATCTCATCCCTCAGAGAATGTAACTGGCATCCTCTAAAGTACCTCAGCCTAGATGACGCAGTTGAATTTTTCAATACTATCTTCCTGAGCATCCTAAATAACCACACCCCCATAAGACTTTCCAGAACCAAAGCCCAACCCTCCCCATGGCTACAGAAAGCCACTAAATTAGAAATGAAAAACAGGGATAAAGCCTGGGAGCACTGGTGCAAAATCAAACCCCCCTCAACTAGACAGAAATTCCTATAACTACGCAATATAGTCAAAAAGCTAATAAAGCAGGACAAAATCCAATACTACCAGTCTGCCCTTAACTCCGTCCAACAAAACCCCAAACAATTCTGGTCCTCCATAAACTACATCCTCCACCCAGGTAAAATCAGTACCCCTCCACCTAACATTCCTCACTCCTCAGAATATATTGCTACCTCATTTAACACATACTTCGCACAAACTGTACTATCACTAGCTAGACAACACAACCCCCCTCCACTCCAACCCACACCTTCAACTAGTAATCTCCCCACTGTCTTCTCTTTTTCTCCTGTTCCTACCTCCAACATAGAAAAAATCTTAACTAAACTTAAACCCACTAAATTAGCAGCAGACAACCTCCCATGTGAACATCTACAAATTGCAGCTGATGCTCTGGCCTACCCAGTATCCATCTTGATTAACCTATCTCGGTCAGAATGCTACGTACTTACACTATGGAAAATATCACACATAATTCCCCTCCACAAAGGTAGCCCCTCCACAGAACTAACCAATTACTGCCCCATAGCTATTCTCTCTCCACTCTCCAAAGTATAAGAGAGATGCATTCACCCTCAGGCCTCAGACTACCTCCTTACTAACAACCTCCTTTCCAATACTTAGCATGGTTTCCGACCAAACCATAGCACCACCACTGCCTTACTGTCTTTTACTAACACTATCCTTCAGCATAAAAACAATGGCTATCTTAACTCTGCTACCTTCCTAGACCTATCTAAAGCTTTTGACATGGTCCCACACAAACAACTCATCTCTGTTCTCAATAACCTATCCTTCTCTCAATCAGTCACCAACTGGTTTCAGAGTTACCTGTCTGACCGCCAGCAATCCATTTTATGGCAGAATGACATATCTCCCCAACTACCTGTTTCTATTGGTGTTCCCCAAGGATCCATCCTTGGACCCCTACTCTTCTCTATTTTCACCAATAATCTAGCCTCTGCCACCAAACATAGCACACTCACACAATATGCAGATGACTCAACCATCATCTGCTCAGCCCAGTCCCTACCCGAACTGCAAAAGGTCACACAGGATGCCTTTTCCTCTGTTGAAACTTGGTTATCCAATGCCCAGTTAATACTCAACCCAAACAAAACAAAACTCATCTTCCAACCCACCAAACATACTCAAAACAACACTCACTTTAACTTCACAACAAAAGACAACACTGCTATCCACCCAACAGATCACACAAAATTACTAGGAGTTGAAATAGACAATAATCTCAAATTTGACATTCACATATCCATGACCATAAAAAACTAGGAGCCTTATACAGAAATAAGCAACTCCTCACCAAAGCAGCAAGGATTTCAGTCGCAAATTCACACCTTATTTCCACCATACTTTATGCCTCTCCAATATATACCAACCTAAGGCAATGTGATCTAAATAAACTCGAGACCTGCTACAACAAAATTGCCAAATCCGCCACCAGGGCATCCTACCGTAGTCACCACTGTCTCTCACTTGCTGAACTGGGCTGGCTTGAACTCCCTCACCTCCTTCAACGGTATCAACTCGCACTCACCCACAAACTAGTAAACCATCCACTAAAAGTCCCATCACTCCAGAATCTACTCCAGTCTTATCTCACCACCAGACCACTATGATCCAGCAACAAAAATCACTTACACGTTACTAGAGCCAATAACTCTGCTGGAGAGGCACTATTATCCAGCGCTATAGCCAAATTATGGAACACCCCCCTCACACAATAACCTCTGTGCCATCATGCACCCACTTCAAAGCTTTACTTAAAGTGCACCTAAAAACATGCTGGCTATGCCCTTGCAACTCCCCCCTCTAACTTCGCTCACTCCATCTACCCTCTACCTCTATTCCACCCCACTAACTACCTTTGATTACAACAAGCTCTGATGCTTATATGCCTATCTACTTATTATACAGCAGTAACTTCTTACTGTAACAATTGTTAATGATTGCTATTTACTTCGCAGATGGCAAAGATGCTAGTTGTCTACTGAGTGTACTATGCTCTAAATCTGTAACTATGTTTGTTATGTTTTAATTGCTATGTTCTTCATCTGTAACTATGTCTATAATATTTTAATTGTGGAACTTTTCTCCCCGGGCCTCCACTGAAAATGGACCTGCGTCCAGTCGGATTTTCCCGGTTAACAAATGTAAATAAAATAATAAATAAATAAAATAAATATAAATTGCATAACAGCACAGTATTTCATTTACAGCTGATAGCTGTTATTATATTGTTATAGAACAACTTGCTACAAGTGATAATAGATTTATTTTCAACTTATGCATGTTGATATATGGTTCAAGTCCCTGCCTTTCCAGTTCTGACAATAACTTATCCAGTATTGCCTTCTGCATTATTTTTCCACAGCATGAACATAGACTTTAGGGTCTTATGACTCTGGGTTTATCCTACTCTCCTTTCTCTTAAAGACAGGTTCATAAGCACATGCCTCCAGTCTTGATGAATTTCACCACATTTGTATGACCAAGTAAATAATAGATATAAAGTTCTTGCTGAAGTGTTCTCATGTCATTATTATTAATTCTCTCTCCTCCCTGAGCTTTGTCTGGATCCAGTTTGCATAGTTCTTTTCAATATAATGTAATTTGATTTCAGTATCTAAGGTTACCTGGATGTCACTAGGACAACTTATCACTCCCTTTGTGGAGCCAAACTGCTTTACATAAGATTTTGTAAATAAATCTATAATATTTTGTTTCTGAGAATAAATTTTAGAATCTATATACAGTTTATCAATTTGTATGTTTTTACTCCTTCCACATCTTATGTGTCTATAAAATGGTTTACAACTATGCCTAATATCTTTATATATCTTTATATAACATTTCTTCAGTTGCTTTATCTTGTCTCACAATATGCTTAATTTGTTTGTCCAGCTTGTGTATTTCATTTGTCAAAGTTGTAATTTGACCTCTTTTCCATTTCTTATATTTTTGTCTCTCATGTTAATCAGGTATCTTGCCTAATAGAAATATATCCCCCTGATGTTGTATGCCTAGATCCTGATATTAAATGTCTTTTTTTTATTTTTTGCACTCAAACAATTTCTCTTTCAAAACTTTCTACATTCCTTCTGTTTTTCCACCGAAGGCATCACTGTAATTAGTTTTATATAGTGAATGTTTTGCTTTCATATAATCTGTAATTAATCTTCTGAGCATTGGTTTAGATTTCAGTTTAACAGAATTATCTAGTAACAAATCAATGTTTTTTACACCATTATCACTCCACATCAGTGGTGGTAAATCTTGTCATGAACACAAAGTCTAGTATGTTCCATTCCCTGGTAGCTTTTTTTTTGACAATCTAAAGCATTTGTTATTCCTGAACATACATTGTGAATAATGTCCTTACTAATGTTGTTTATTTATTTATTTATTTATTTATTTAACATTTGTTTACTGAGAAAGTCCAACTTGGAACAAAGCCAATTTTCAGTGGCAGCCAGAGTAGAAATGCTCCAGATGCATATTAATGGTTGTTGAGTTGATATTATTCCAGTCTGTTTCTGTTAAATATTTCTCTGATTTGTCTATCTCTCTATTTGACAGCACTCACTAGGTGCTTTTCCAGCTTTGGAAATCAATAAAATATCAGTAGAATAATTACTTTAATTGATTATGCTAATAACAATAAACAAGAACTATTTAAAATTAACCTGGCTCTAAATAAAGCCTCCAATTCAGTAAACTGAATGTATTTACCTAAAGCATTACAAATACACACATTCCCAAGTAATTTTATATCTTACACCACTCATCTTTATCAAAATGAATTCTATTATGTTAAACTAGGATCTTTTATTTTTTAGTCAATAAAGATAGACAGGGTATTATGCTTTGCCAACCTAATTGCTTGCTTTGGCTATTGATCCTCTAACCAGTCACATAGAATTTAGCAATGATATAGTAGGATTTAAAACAACTAATCAGTATAATTCCAGAATTCATTTGTAAGGTTGGATATGCTATTCACAATAAGTGGTGTTGATTCTTTACTAATAAACAAAGAAACTTCATTAAAATATTTGAACTCGTCAAATTTCAATATAAATTATACTTTTCTTTGAAAGATGTGTTTTCAATAAAAATTGTTTTTACCCAATATTATACATTATGCAGACAGCTACTTTAAATCCTTCTAATGAACTTACATTAAGCAATTTCACAATTGTTTGAAGCTCTTATGGAACCCCAACAAATGTAAAATAACTTTCAGATATCACGTAAGATAATAAAAAGATGGTAGAGTAGGATTTCTTGTCCCAGAAGCCTATGCTTGACCTAGAACTTCAGTTATTAAAACAGTCAATTTATGGTTAAATTCGAATTATTCAGTCATTTAAAAAGTTGAATGAAACTGTATAGTAACATAAAGAAAATGCAACACTATACAACATGCAGAAATCATGAATAATAATTTTCAGTGTCTATTAAACAAATGTTTATTTAAAAACATGAATAATAAAACAGATTTTATTGATTCTACTTATATAAACTTATTAAATCTATTTAGAGATTTTATGCACAAGTAATCAGAGATAAAAGCATGCTAGGGAATTCAGAAATGCCATACTCATGGTCATGGCCAAGTCAATGCTGTTTAATATGCATGTGCAATGAGCCCTGTGGCTCATTAGAAATGCATGCAGAGAGGTTATTTTGTGCTAAAAGCAGGTCCTTATCAAGGGTGCTGTAGGATCTATAAGAAGATTATGTAAGACCTTTCTGTGTCCAGAATAAAGTACTGGCAGCTGCTGTAAACACTGACCATGCATGAGTGTCTAGCAAAGACATTGTGCAACTATGCACAGAGATGAATACTAATATGCTGAGTTATTGTTTTGATTCAAGGCAAAAGACATGAAGAAGGCTATGATCGGCAAGGGTTGAGTGTAGAGAGTGTAGTAAGGCAACAAACAGATGCTAGCAAAAGGTTGTAAGGGGAACAGGTGAATGTAAGAAGGATGCAAAACACAGTGGAGAAGGATGTATGACTCATACAAAGATATCCATATGAAATATCTGAACATAAACAAAATGTGCAACTCAGGTACAGCAAAATAACCACATCACTCCTGGCATAGTCATATTTTCATTGCTTCAGTGTGCATGTAATACAATGGTAAATATAATGAAAAATAATATATCATCTAGGGGATTGAGCCCACCATCCTACTCAATGACATTCTCATTCATACTGCATTAACTAGGTAAGCTACTGCAGAAAGCATTTGGAAGAGATCAGAGAAATAGTTATCAAGGGAATGTTGCACAAAAGAATGGAAGCAGTAATCAAAGGACAAATCTCAAGGGAATTGAACTCAGGAATTTCCCCAGAAAGAGTCTCTGAGATATAGTGCTAGCTAAGTGAGCTATTACAAAAGTTGTTCACTTACATAATTTAGGGAAATACTACACAGGCACAGACTGGAAGCAGAAATCAAAACACAGGTCTCAAGTGATTTGAAAGCTGGACTCTCTTCAGTGATAGTCTCTTCAAAGCAGCATTAACAAGTTGAGCAAGAAATAATGTTGAAGAGATCAGGGAAACACATATCAGGGGAATGTTACATATATGGACAGAGTATAAGAAGAAAGTAAAATAATTAATGCAGTCATGAGGGGAGTGGGACACCCTTTTATGTGCATTCATAGTCTTCAAAGCAGGCTATTCACAAGCTAAGTCATGGCAACACTCAAAATAGAGATATAACCTGGGATTCAATAAGGCTTTTTTTCCATGCAGGAATAGTGTAGCTGCTCTTGCATGGAATTTTGCCACCAAGTGATCCACTAAACAGTACTGGGGATGTTCATGAGCCTGCTAACACTATTCTGCCACAGACATGACCAGATTATGCTAATGAACTCATTTGCTGGTGAAAACCATGCAAATGAGGCCAATTAGTGATCCAGTAAGCAGGCAGGCATCTGTGGCAGAATAGTGTAGCTTGCAGAAATGTATTCGGCTACTAATGAATACATTTCTGCAAAAATCAAAACGGAGGCATGACAGCTCAAAGTAAAGCATGTATTATAATCCATAGGCAATTGGCATGGAAAATTGTTGCAAAATTATAAAATACAAAGTTTATTTTTTGTCCGATCTTGGCTGTTTAAGCATAGGGAAGCGGCACGCAAACAGGATCATGCCGAAATTTTAAAAAATGTGAAAAAAGCAATTTTAAGTGAAATTTGCATTTTGCCATTATAGTCTATGGCATGCAGAATCAAAACAACAGCAGGGAACAGTGGTTGCTAAGGGGAAAGGCTCTGGTGTAGTGCTGTAACTATGGACTAAGGCAGTGGGGTGTGCTAATGGGGGAAATTTACTGAACCACAAAAAGAAGACAAGTGCCAAACTCCTGTAAGCAGGAGAAGCAGCTGACATGAAAAGAGGGTGTGTCATGCTTGCTGTAAGCACATTGGAGCTCCATGGCTCACATTTGAACTTAGCTAAGCTAGGAGGTGTGCCTGAGGCTGTATTGACTTATTCCATGAAATGAAGAACCTGTTCGTGTCAACTGGAGGGCCATTATTCATTGTTTACCTTAGATAAACAGGTTTGCACGACGGGCACCGGGTCTATAACAAACAAACAAAAAAACAGAAATAGCAGGACTGTTTACATTTGGGCACCAGGTTTGCGCGGCACGCCTCTGGGCTGAAAAGAGGTGGAAATGGGAAGGGAAAAAAGGACAAAAGGCAAATAGCAGAATAAAAGCAATCACGTACAAATAAACTAGCAAGCATGGGGAATGTATCATAGCCAGCCAATCATACAGGCAGAATCTGCAGTGCAACAGTATAAACTGTGCAAACACCTTTCAGTCTGGTTTTCCCACATACCTTGCACCATTAGTGTACACATGCAGGGGAATTTTAACAAAAAAAATGTTAGGGGCTGCCATTGCTTTGATCTATCAGGATGTGCTAGAGGCTGAGGACGGTGAAGAATATAATGCTGATAACCTCCCCAGACTGAGGAGGAGGAGAAGAGTGCTCAGTCCCAGGGTAACTTGCCAGGGGTTACATGATCTGGAGATAGTAGAGTGCTACAGGGTGGACAGAGGCATACTTAAGCAAATCATTGAACTGTGCTGGCTTCAACTCAGACCCAAAGCCAACAGAGTGGAATCCATCCCAATGGATACCAAGGCATGTGTAGCCCTAAGAATTCTAGCTACAGGTACATTCCAAAGACCTGCTGGGGACATGATGGGGGGGTCTCACAGGCATCTGCATCCAGGGTACTCCACCAGTTCCTGGATGCCATGCTACCACATGCCAGTGAGCACATCCCCAACACCCATGAGGAGAGGACCAGCAATATGCGTCTCTTCCACCATGTAGCAAAATACCCGGAGGTACTGGGTGCCATAGATTGCACGTACGTCCACATCAAAGCACCCCCTGGTGAACAGGGTAGGGTCTACATAAACCACAAGGGCTTCCCCTCAATCAAATGCCAGGTCATGTGCAATGCCCAGGGCATTATCATGAATGCGTGTGCTGGCAGCCCTGGAAGCTATCATGACTCCCCGCATCTGCCAATCGTCACAGCTGTACTAGACATTTGCCAGTGGGGGAATCCTATATGGCCATCTGGTGGGGGATGCTGGCTATGCTCTGGAGCCGTGGATGATGACACCCATCAGAAATGCACACACACCCACTCAAAAACAGCATAATGAGGCACATGCACAAACCAGGTGTTTGGGATGCTCAATTCATGGTTCCACTGCCTTGACATATCTGGTGGAGCCTTGCAGTACTCTCCAGCCACATGTGCACACATTCATAGTATGTGTCATGCTACACAATATGATCCTGTGGAAACAGCTGCAGCAGGAACAACACGGGGAAGGGTCACACAGCCCCCCCACCATTGCCAAGGTCCCCACAGGCACAGAGGGACTTGGAGGAGGAACCCCCTGAGCCTGCCCCTGTAGGCAGATGGAGACATGCCTAGTATGCCCAGGCCTTGGCAAAGAGGCAACACATATCACACACACTGACACTGTAGGAACCCAGGGACTGACACCTCTCTCTGACTCACACACACAGTAAAATGGATGACACACACATCACATTACCTGTAACTTACCATGTATAAGCTGTGTACTATGTGCATCCAACATAGGCAGCCCTCAAGCACCGTCCTCACCACTGCTGCAGGCACAAGGTAAGTCAGTCTTCTTAACAATAAATGAATGGATTAGTATGTTCTGGTAGCATATCTATGGCATTGCTGTATGCATGCAGGGGAATGGGGTGGTCTACTGGGATAGCAGCAGACAACTGACAGCTATGTGGGACACCAGAAAATGTCTGCACAATACTGGCTTCCCCACACTATGCTGTATTATTCAAGGTGACAAAATCCCACTGCAGTATATGTGGGGGGCCAACTAAGAGGGGGGGTCATAGGTCACATGCATGGATGTCAATATGGGGATCCAATACTCACCCCTCAGACTCACCCAGCAAGTCAGCCATAGAAAATCATAAAGGAATGGCTGGCAAAGGTCCACAAAGGGTGACAATGATGGAATACCCCCCTACAGACTTACACAGTGATATTATAGCAGGCCTTGCAGTTGCAATAAGGCTCTGAAGGGTAAGAAGTCTGAAGCTCAGTTGTATGCCATTACAATCTATGCCTCTATTCTCCAAGACAGGGCACAATACTATGCTAAATGGAACCAAAATGTAAAGCAAATATCAGCACAGTCTGTGCAAATGTGTACCATTGACGGGTGTCCCCCCACACCCATATTCCCATAGAAATGAAGTAACATGTAAATTTGTAAGGCAATAGCAGCAGAGTACACATTGCCAGGGCTGTCCCAATCAACACGATAACTTGTTGTATGTCCACAATATGCAGGGGTCAATGAGCAATGCATATGTGTGGGGAATACTGTGTGGATGTGGCCAGCAACTTCTCATGGCTATTATGTCCTAGTGGTTTAGGTACAGTACTGTGGTAGAGAGGGCCATGTTCCACAAACTGCAGTGCCATCTATTTTGGATGTCAGCTACACCTATGGTGGGAGTTGTACACACTGTCCAGATCAAAATATCCATTACTGCTGGAAAGCTGGACAGGTCATGTACAGGGGGCCATACATATGAACAGTACACAGGTTGGAGTAAAGTACACAGTGTCTACCATACCTCCCAACTCCACAGACCTTTTGCAGAATGCACAGAGGGTGCATCATATTTGTCGTGTCTTTACTCTGAAATAGTGGTTGTCTGGCAAATCAATGGCAAACCAGGAAAGTCTAAAGTCTGAAAATAATGATGGATTGTAGTGTGTCAGACTTCATACCCTATAGAAAAATACATGCTAATGCAAAATATGTTATTGTATCAACCTAGGTTTGTAAGGCCAATAGTTACAATGGTCCCTATATTTAGGCCTTTGTCACCCAATTACTCATGGCTTTGTACAGATGTCTGGCTCACAGACGTAGAGAGGTATGGTGCCTAATAACACAGCAGTGCATTCTGTCACTTACCATTGTCACCACAAGGGGGTCCACTGCCTGACACCTGGGAAACATATGAGTGACAGAATGCACTGCCTTGCTACAAATGGCCTGCATCAGTCTCACATGGCCCACAGGCCTCTGTCAAAGGCCCATGCCTCATCCGTAGTGCCTTTGTAGGGAATGTCATGGGGTCTATACTACCAACATAACACAGTTAACAAAATGCAAGTGAAAGGCCATGCCACTAAATGCTAGTAGCATACCTCTCAACCTCATAGAGGAAGAAATCTGGACAAAGCCATAAATAATGGTGGGATAAAGACCCAACTATAGGGACACATTTGAAATATTGCTCTCATAATGTTAGAAAGTTGATAGAATAACAGAGGGGGGGTGTAGTACCATGGATGTCATGAAGGGTTTGAAGTCTGAAACTCTAATGTTCTGTCATTATTCCCTGACTTCAACCCTGAGTGATTTGGAACAAATGTGCTATAAAATCACAATGTTAAGGGAAACCGACCAGATATATGAGGCATGAATCTGGATAATCTGTGAGAATCTGTACAGTTGACAGGTATGGCCACACCAGGATATGATCTTTCAGGTAAGAATAATACTAGGAGATCCCCATCCAGTATATCACCAAGATGCTGGACCTTTTCCACAGCTTAATCAGTCAATCGGCTGTAGCCACACCTCCCAACTGGCTGGATTGTGCAAGAATATCTTGCCTTTGCCTCATAATATAGCTCTGTGCATCATCCATCTTGTATTTCTCTGGTAAATAACTGTGATGATCAGATTATATCTGTCAGTAGGTAATGGCACAATACAGTACAGTGTCAAACATTACATATGTCAGAAAATGTCTGCTAAAACAAACCCTGTAACTCAAGCAACTCATACATTAATAAGAGGAATAGTATCTCCCTATGTTTGGTCATTGTTTTCCCATATTGGCAGCCTATCTCCAGATATTGTGCACAAACAGGTTGCAAGGTATGGCTGTAGCACACAACACCCCAGACTGAAGTACAACTATCCCTGGAGTGGATTCCCACACTTACTATAGAAGGTCATATTGAACATGCTCCTACACTTAGAGAAGTGAAGCCCATGTCTGAAACCACATCGGACTATATATGAAGTCCATGTGTGAAACCACATCGGACTATATATATCTGTATTGTGAAAATATATTTGCATACACACAGCTATGTAAACCTAACTGTCTCCACACACCCCCATCAGTCAGGATTAACCACAGCCAGCTGCAGGTGGCACATATGTGGTATATCTGCATCTGTTGCATGTGATATACACACACATATATATGGGCAGCATATTACAATATATCAAGCATACACACACATAGATATGGGGAAGATATGGACAGACAGTAATAGAGTGAGACACACAGGGAGACACACACACACAGAGAGTGAATCATACACAGGGATACCCTGAATGGCATAGAGTGATGCCCTGCTGCAGACAGTTGCATACCAGTTGTAACCACTGGCATGTGCCAGCATGAAGATGAGATTCATTGTTTGATGGTAATGAGGTGGGGGTTGGACTATCACATCACCTACCTTAGTGTGTGGGTTGGACTATCACATCATCTACCATTGTGTGTGTGAGTGTGTGTGTGTGTGTGTGTGTGTGTGTGTGTGTGTGTGTGTGTGTGTGTGTGTGTGTGTGTGTGTGTGTGTGTGTGTGTGTGTGTGTTTGTGTCTGTAGGTCTAATTATTATGATGCCTTACCCACCCAGTACACTTTCCCATTTCCCTACTTTATAAGATCTGCTAATGTCATTCACCTTAGAAGTACCTTTGGACTGGCTTCAGTCCTGTAAGTTCTATAGCACATGTGATGACTGTGTCACACTATCATACAAATAACAAGATAGTTAGGTAGGGGTTCTGATCACATCCCTGGCATATGTAACTGTGGTTGTGTGTGGGGGGGTAGGAATAAGTGTTTTAGTCCATTCCCAGCCAGTACACCTCCCATTGCCCTACTTCACAAGATCTGCTGATGTCATTCACTGTAGAAGTACAGTTGGATTGGCCTCTGGCCTATAAGCTCTGTGGTGTGTGCAATAACTGCATAACAGTATAGTACAAATAACTATTTAGGTAGGGATTTTAATCTCAGTCCTGGCAAATGTAAAAGTGTGTGTGTTTGTAGGTTAAAGATTTTGAGCCCATTCACACTCAGTACACTTCCCATTTCCCTACTTTAGCAGTCCTGCTGATGTCAGCCACCTTAGAAGTATCATTTGGGCAACTCATAAACTTACAAGCTCTGTGGTGAGTGCCATAATTGCTTAACACTATAATACAAATAACTAGTTAATCAGGGGTTCTAATCTCAGTCTTGGCAAATGTGTGTGAGTCTATTTGTGTTTGTAAGTGTGTATATGTGTAGGTTAAAGTATTTTGTGGCCTCTCTCACCCAGTACATCACCCATTGCCATACTTAACAAGGGCTGGTGATGTTCCTCACCTTAGAAGTACCTTGGGACACCCTTCAGCCTATAAGCTCCATGGTGAGTGTGATAAATGCATAACACTGTATTAGCAATACCTAGATAGGTAGGGGTTCTAATCTCAGTCCTGGCAAATGTGTTTGTGGGTGGGGGAGAACAGTATCCTGGGTGTGTGTTTGGGTGAGAACCATATCCATTGGGGTTGGGTTTTGTAATTTTTTGTTGTGGTCTACCCAGTACACATCCCAGTGTCCACTTTACACGGCCCACTGTCGTCATCCACTGTAGAGGTAGATATAGACACTCTGCAGCCCTATAAGCTCTGTGCCATATGCAATAACTATGTAACAGTATGTAATAAATAACAAGATAGGCAGGCCTTCTAATCCTTGGCTACTATTCCCCACTCAGAAATCATAGAGAAACACACTCAGCTAGGCATCAACCCCTATATCACTAGGTGGCTTGCAAACTGGCTCACAGATAGAACCCATGCTGTGAAAGCAGCAGACTCCATATCAGACTGCTGACCAGTCACGAGTGGAGTCCCACAGGGTTTGGTACTGGGTTCCCTCATGTTCAGTATCTATGCCTCTGAAGTCCAGCCCAACATGAAGGGATTCTGGCTGACAATGTTTGCAGATGACTGCAAGGTGGGTGCTATTATTACCTCCCCATGAGATTGGTTCCCATGAATCACCACATCAATGGTAGTCCACTGAACACTGAAGTCATTATAAGAGAACTGAGAATACAGGTTGACAGTGAGCTCTCTGTTGACCACCACAGTGCCACTGTGTTCAGAAAGTCCTTCTATGTGGCACATCTCATTACTAAGGGTGTTGCATCCAGGAAGTAAGAGGTCATTGTCTCTCTCTACCCTTCCCTCATTAGGCCAATCAATGAGTACAATGGCCTATTTGGCATGTACCTCACTGGACACCTACAACAACTGGAGAGGCTGCAAAAGTACCTCACAAAGAGGATCATAGGACTTAAACACTTGTCCTATATGGATAGACTCCAATAAGTCCAACTATTCTCTGTCTCATATTGGCTACAAAGCCAGGTCTAATACAGCTCTGTTAGGAATGCTATATCTAAAGAACTCAATCCATCTGCAACACATGCCCCAGAAACCTCAACCCCACTTCTACCATCAATAGAACATGCTGGAGGGACAGGTTCATAACCCAGAGACTGTCCACGCTATGCAATAGACTTCCTAACCCCGGAGATCACTCCAGTGGGTATACTCATTTGACACACTGGGGACTAACGTCAGGTGGCATGAAGTCAGGGTAATCCTATAGGCTAAGCTTGTAAAGGCTCCATGGCCATTCGCCTATTTCACACCTATGAACCTATGGATCTCAGTACTGGCAAACGTGTGTGTGTGTGTGTGTGTGTGTGTGTGTGTGTGTGTGTGTGTGTGTGTGTGTGTGTGTGTGTGTATGTGTGTGTGTGCATTAGTGTGTATACAAGTGTTTGTGAGTGTGTAAACATGTAGGTCAAAGTAGTTTGAGGCCTTTCTCACCCAGTACACCTCACATTGCCATACTTGACAAGGGCTGGTGATGTTATTCTCTTTATCAGTACCTTGGGACACTCATCACCCTATAAACTCCATGGTGCATGTGGCAACTGCATAACACTGTAGTAACAATGACTACATAGGTAGGGGTTCTAATATGATTCCTGGCAAGTGTGTGTGTGTGTGTGTGTGTGTGTGTGTGTGTGTGTGTGTGTGTGTGTGTGTGTGTGTGTGTGTGTGTGTGTGTGTAAGTGTTTGTAAGTGTGTATAATTATAGGATACAGCATTTTGAGGGCTCACTCTCCCAGTACACTGTCTATTGCCATACTATACAAAGGCTGGTGATGTTGTTCACCTTAGAAGAACCGTGGGACACCCTTCACACTATAAGCTCTGTGGCACATGTGATAAATGCGTAACACTGTATTAGTAATAACTAGATAAGTAGGGGGTTCTAATCTCAGCCCTGGCAAATGTGTGTTTGCATGAGAACTGTATCCTGTGTATGTGTTTGAGTGAGAACTATATCCATTGGAGGGTGGGTTTTACATTTTTAGGCCATGGTATTCCCAGTACATGTCCCAAGGTCCATTTTACAAGGCCGGCTGTCTTCATCAACCATAGAAGTATCTGTTGGCACTCTTCAGCCCAATAAGCCCTGTGCCATGTGCAGGAACTATGTAACAGTATGGACTGACTAACAAGATAGGCAGGACTGCTAATCTCAGTCCTGGCAAATGTGTGTATGAGTGTATTTGTGTTTGTAAGTGTGTATAACTGTAGGTTCAAATATGTTGGGTCTCACCCAGTACATCACCCATTGCCATACTTTACAAGGCCTGGCAATGCTGCTCACCTTAGAATTAC
Organism: Protopterus annectens; assembly: GCF_019279795.1. NCBI lineage: Eukaryota > Metazoa > Chordata > Ceratodontiformes > Protopteridae > Protopterus > Protopterus annectens. The sequence goes on from NC_056745.1 coordinate 756,354,181, forward strand.
CTTGGGACACTCTACATCCTGTAAGTTTTGTGGCATATGTGGTACTTGCATAACATTGTAGTAGCAATGACTAGATAGGTAGGGGTTCTATCACAGTCTTAGCAAATGTGTGTTTGAGTGAGAACTATATCCATCGGGTGGCCGTGGTTTACAATTTTAGGCTATAGTACTCCCAGTACATGTCCCAAGGTCCACTTTACAAAGGCTGCTGTTCACCTCTACCATAGAGGTATTTGTAGACACTCTTCAGCCCTATAAGCCCCGTGTCACATCCAACAGCTATGTAACAGTATGGAATGAATAACATGATAGGCAGGGCTGCTAATGTTAGTACTGGCAACTGTGTGTGTGTGTGTGTGTGTGTGTGTGTGTGTGTGTGTGTGTGTGTGTGTGTGTGTGTGTGTGTGTGTGTGTGTGTGTGTGTGTGTGTGTGTGTGTGTGTGTGTCTGTGTGTGCGCGCATTGGTGTATATAGCAGTGTTTCTCAGTGTGTAGACTCATAGTTGACAGTCTAATGTATCCTTCCACAAGCAGTAAGCCCCCCATTGCCATACCTCACAAGGGCACATGATGTTCTTCACTTTACAGGTACCTTGGAACAGTCATCACAATATTAGTTCTGTGCCACCTGCGATAACCACATAACACTGTAGTACCACTAACTAGATGGGTAGGGGTTCCAAACAACTGTGATCCTGTGTGTGTGTGTGTGTGTGTGTGTGTGTGTGTGTGTGTGTGTGTGTGTGTGTGTGTGTGTGTGTGTGTGTGTGTGTGGGAACAGTATTCTCTGTGTGTTTGGTCGACACAATATCCTCTGGGGGCTTGGATTTTACCAATCTGAAGTGTGTTACCCACTACACTTACCATTGTCCACTTTACAAGGGCTGCAGACGTCAACCACCATAGACTTACCTGTATACACCCCTCAGCCCTATAAGCTCTGTGGCACATGCAATAACTGTTATACAGACCTGGTAAATGTGTACATATACAGCTGTACCTCGGCTCTGACACGGATGATGTGTTATCACTCTGCCATACCCTTTGTTGGCAATGTCTCCAGGGCCACATCCTGCCGATACACAGACACCTAGAACACAAACAGAATACAGCATGTGAGACTACATTCAGTCAGGGTTACTAACACCAATAATGCATCATGGCTGAAAATGTACACACACTCTGAAATGTACCCATTACAAATACCAGCTGATAGCACTTTACACCTCATTGCATAGCTAAACTGTACTTAATTCACCATGTGCATCAGGACCATATTAGCATGTCCCTGCATCAGTTGTATGGATGACAGAGATGTGGCACAGGTATCATCATATGCAGAGGGTGTTGTGTGAGTTTGCAAGAGCTCTAGGCTGGGCCATGCCATTGACATCATCTGTGTGCATTTGGAGGGGTGTTCTATGAATGGGCCATGCAGGAGTAGTGTGTTTGTGTCTGGAGGTGACCTGGCTGTGGTGGTGATGTGTGTGTGTTTGTATGCACACAGTCATGCCATGTGGCTGCACTACACAGGGGTATGTTGGACAGCTGTGGTCCATACATGACAGGGTGTACAGTTCACCATCTCTGGCCACAGACACCTGAACTGGTCCTGGCAGGGGTTGCACTGGCACCACCAGGCCCAAGGCCAGATGCAGTACTACTCCTTGATGGTGACTGCTGTCTGCTGGATCCATGTCCCTGACTGGACTGGCCAGGACCACATGCCCGTGGCCTGTTCTGTTGTGGTGTGGACAGCACCCACCCTTCGGTACTGCTGGTGGGACTGCCACTACAGGAGTGTGAAGGTGCATGGCCACGTAGACTCTCAGCTGATGTTGGTGCTGACCTATGTCCACATGGCCGACACCCATCTCCCACCACACGTTGCAGCACAGACATTCCATGGTCATGGATTGCCAAGATCTCACACCACCGTGTATTCATGACCTCAGTATTTTGATGTGTGGCCTCAATAAGGCATGTATGGCATCACATAAGCCAGGAAGAGTTACATCTAAGACCCTGAGTATTTGTCAGGTGTTGCATTCACTACATGCCTGTGTATCCATGACAGCCTGAAACATGCGTCTGGAGACACCTGCTGTGGCACTTGCAACAGTGGCACAACTGGCAGTAGTCTTCCTTCGAGCACCCCTGTCCATCTGCTTGTGTGGGAACTCACCTGCACTCTAGCTATGGCTAGTGTCTACATTCACACTTGCCATAGTCACCACACTAGCCTGTTCCATGCCACCACCCACCAATTGCCCATTATCTGTGGCTGCTGGGGACAGAGTATGTGTGGGCATTGTGACTGTGTGCAGTGACATTGTGGACAACTGTGGGATGCCAACCAATGGCACAGATTCAGCCCCTAACAACTCCACCTGTGTCTTACTAGGACCACTGTCATGGTCAGAGTCTGCAGAGACACTGATGTCAGATTCTGAGCAGAAGGGACCAAGACCACCATGTCCACCTGTGAGGGGAAGACAACATATGTAAATTAATACCTGCACTATAAGGTTTGCTGGCATAGACACACGTGCACACACACACACACACACACACACACACACACACACACACACATGCACATGCACACATGCACGCACACACTCACACACACACACACACACATGCAGAGGTGCACTCACACACACACACACACACACACACACACACACACACACACACACACACACACACACACACACAGACATACCACACACACACACACACACACACACACACATGTGCACACACATGAACACACAGACACATACAGATGAGGTGGCACAAAGGCATTACGCAGACCTCACAATAGTCAACCGGTGACATTAATGACACACAGTCAGACCACAACATACACACTCTGGACAGGCCCTCAACATCATGTAGTGCAGCCTTTTCCACGTAATGTTACTACTAATATACACCTCTGGGATATGTGATGGGCCTTCACCTAGCACACACTGCACCCATGTACACATTAGTGCTGTTCACCTCTATAGCACAGTGGCAACTCCTACAGAACATACCTCTCAACTGTACAGAATTTCACTGAATGTCTAGATGTGTGGCTCATATTTTTGGTCTGTTCCTCATAAATCCTGTGTTTGTTTGATACATTACTGAGATGATCTGTGGATTGGCGCCACTAATTAATGGCATAATTTGAGTTGCAGACTTCAAAACTTGCAGTAAATGTATATTAAAACAAATCTGGTTACTCTAACAACTTCCTAAACTTACAGTGGATATGATAATTGTAGACACCCCTGTTAACATGCCATGTTTTTGTGATATATAACATGAGACCTCAGAAATCATGTCATAACTTTTCCCACCTTTAAAGAACATACATATCAGTTAGGGGTACATATAGTAAATGAAATACATGCAGTAGGCTGGTTGCATGAGTGTGCACACACTTAAACTAATACTTTATTAAAACAAAAAAAGAAGCACAAAGGATCCAAACCGGTTGTAAACTCAACAGTTGTTTAATGAACACACGAACTGACATCCAAGATTAACGCTGACAAGGTCAAATTAACGTTTTTGTCCCACAACTTCTTCAGATAAAACTCCCTCTCCATGTCACCACCTTTATACACTCAGCAATTAGTTCACAACCAATAAAAAACAAGGAAAATAGTAAACACCACTAATGTGTACTAATACATTTAAAACATTTAAAACACATCTAACATACTATAATATGATTAAAACCTTTAATTTAATAGTTTCAAACACATATAAAATAAATAAATAACATGGATACCATAAAAGTGTTTATTTCTAAAAGGTCACAACTCCCTCTAGTGGTCAGTCATAAAAACCTTCTCCAAATGTATTTTGTCTCCCATAAATAGTAATTTATTGCAGTTCATAAAATCCTTTAAAAACATACCTTGATAAATGTGTGTAAAATTTGTTTACATCCTGTATAGGTGATTCTAGTTCTATAGTTTGGCAGATCTGAGTTTTAAAACTGGGGTGAGTGAAATCATATCATTTAGACCTGGGTGTCTACAAGCTTAAAAATGAGTCACAGGTTTTGCATAAGGCCAAATAGACAATTCTCTTCGTATTACAGTTCACAAATGTGTTTAAAGTGATCTTCCTGTTTCTTGCTTTTAAGAACAAAACATCACCTGTCAACAAGTGGGAACAATAATTGCTTATGGACGTACTCTAGAAAGAGGTATGAGGAACAAAAAAGGTGTGTTTAAATGTGGGAGCTGCAATTATTGTGATTCATTTTATGTGGGTAAAAGCGAGAGAAAGCTTAAACAAAGATTGTATGAACATCTCTATGACATAAGGACGAAGCAATAGAATAATGTCCTGTATAGACACACTTGTGTCTGTAAGGATGCAGTATTTTGTTTTTTTTGTTCTTGAGGTGGTACCCATTGACCCTAGAGGCTGATTGTGGGAAACTAGAGTGAAACATGGGAAACCGGTGTTCCACACCAGAGGTCAATTCCTCGTTGGTCAGATCCGACCACAAGCTAATCAGCCTAGACATCCACATCCCACCCCCAGCCCCAATTAGGGAAACCATCATAAAAAACTTCTCAAAAGCCAACTTCACACTTCTTAAGACAGAAGTGGCAAACTTCATGACACCCATGCAGACAGACAATAGAGGTATGACTGCCGAATCCTACACAAATGCACTTTATAAGCACTTACATGAGTGTATGGATCATGCTATCCCTAATAGAACCAAGATGTTATCCTCCAAAAAAGGAAGCCAATCTGGTGGACCTCTGCCATAAACAAACTTTACAACAGAAGAAAGAAACTGTTGCAAAAAAGAGTAAAATCCCATGACTGGAGGAACTCCCTGGTCAACATCAATAAGAAGCTGAGATCCCTCATAAAATCCTCCAAAGCTAGTTATGAAAACAAAATTGCCACTGACTCTAAAGACAACCACAAAGCATTCTATAGCTATGTCAAGAATCTAAATGGGAACACTCAGATCTGCTCTGAGTTACAGCATAATGGCACTAAATATACAGAACCAACTGATATTGCCAACATCCTAGCAGATAGGTTCAGTGCTAACTTTACCCCTCTCTCACCCCCTAGAGGGCCCATCTCTATACCTGAAGAATGCAAAGTTCCTATAATCACGGCTGCACAGGTAAAAAACACACTCTCCAAAGCCAAGAACACAGCATCCATGGGACCTGACAATATCCCAGGCTGCGTTCTACATGAACTACAGAATGAACTGGCACCCTACCTAAGTACCATGTTCAATCATAGCCTCACCTCAGGCTTTGTACCCACTGAATGGCGCACAGTTATCCCACTCCACAAAGGGGAGCCACGACCCCAGGAACTACCGCCCCATTAGCCTGACGAGCCTGGTCTGCAAGGCCATGGAACGTATCATCATGGAACTCATATACAAAGACATTGGTAATCTCCAAACTCTGGACCCTACTCAGTTTGGATTTGTAAAAGGCAGATCATGTCTCCTAAACCTGATTGACTTCTTTGAGGCAGTCACCAAAGCCATAGATGAGGGTAAAATGGTTCACACAGCTTATCTAGATCTCGCCAAGGCTTTCGACACCATCCCCCACTCTGGAATTATAGATAAGCTCACTAAACTAGGTATAAATCCCTATGTCACAAGATGGGTTGCCAACTGGCTCACAGACAAAACCCACACTGTGAAAGTAGCGGATTCCAAATCTGACATCAGACCAGTGACAAGTGGAGTACCACAGGATTCAGTCCTGGGTCCCCTCCTGTTTGGTATCTACTTCTCTGAAGTGCAGGCCAACACAGAAGGTCTTTGGCTAACAAAGTTTGCAGATGACTGCAAACTAGGAGCCATAATCGAAATTCCTAACGATGTGGACAAACTACAGAAGGGCCTCAATGAGCGAGATAGGTGTCAAAGCCATGGCCTGAAGCTCAATGCCAAAAAGTGTATTGTCATCCCCTTTGGTAAAAACTCTGTACCCATGAACTACCACATAGCTGGTAGTCTACTTAATGCCGAAAATGTGATAAGAGACCTTGGGACACAGGTGGACAGTAGTCTCTCCTTTGATAATCACATCGCCACAGTGGTCAGGAAATCCTTCTATGTGGCTCATCTCATCACAAAAGGATTCTCATCCAGAAAAAAGAGGTCATTGTTCCCCTCTACTCATCACTCATTAGACCCATTATAGAGTACAACGCCCCTTTTGGTATGTACCTCACAAGACATCTACAACAACTGGAAAGACCACAGAAATACCTCACAAAGAGGATTACTGGCCTCAAACATATGCCCAATGCAAACCGTCTCAAAAAACTACAGCTTTACTCCATCGCATATCGCCTACTCAGGGGCGATCTCTGCCTAACATACAAAGCTATGTCAAACCCAGAGCTGTTGGACATGCTCCACTTAAAGAAATCCCAATCCCTCTGAGCTACACGCTCTAGAAACCTTAACCTTGTCACCACAATAAACAGAACATGCTGGAGGGATAGATTCCTGTCCCAGAGACTTCCCATACTCTGGAACAGACTACCTATCTATGTCAAACAGAGCTCCTCATTAGCACTCTTCAAGAAAAATCTTGATGATTGGATGGGAAATGGGAAATTCACCCTGGGGATCACTTCTGTGGCTCTGCTCGACAGGGGCACAGGAAAATAATTTTCTTGGGTGGCGAAAGCCAGGGTACATTTTTTGGCTAGGCTTGTATGGGCCCTAGGGCCGATAGCCTAGTACCTACCTATGAACCTATGAATATAGGGAACGCTACTGGCAAGTAACATTGGAAGCTTGTAGACACCCAGGTCTAAATTATATGATTTCACTCACCCCAGTTTTAAAACTCAGATCTGCCAAACTATAGAACTAGAATCACCTATACAGGATGTAAACAAATTTTACACACATTTATCAAGGTATGTTTTTAAAGGATTTTATGAACTGCAATAAATTACTATTTATGGGAGACAAAATACATTTGGAGAAGGTTTTTATGACTGACCACTAGAGGGAGTTGTGACCTTTTAGAAATAAACACTTTTATGGTATCCATGTTATTTATTTATTTTATATGTGTTTGAAACTATTAAATTAAAGGTTTTAATCATATTATAGTATGTTACATGTGTTTTAAATGTTTTAAATGTATTAGTACACATTAGTGGTGTTTACTATTTTCCTTGTTTTTTATTGGTTGTGAACTAATTGCTGAGTGTATAAAGGTGGTGACATGGAGAGGGAGTTTTATCTGAAGAAGTTGTGGGATGAAAACATTAATTTGACCTTGTCAGCGTTAATCTTGGATGTCAGTTTGTGTTTTCATTAAACAACTGTTGAGTTTACAACCAGTTTGGATCCTTTGTGCTTCTTTTTTTATTTGTTTTCTGCAAGCACTTTCCGCTTTTTGACTTTATTAAAACACCTTTTGATTTAATTATAGTATTCAGTCATGTTAGGAAGGTGTCTACCAGCATGGCAAATATTCACTTGCCAATATTTGCACACTCTCCCTTGCAAATGCCCTCCAACTCTGTCAGATTGTGAGGGCATCTCTTGCGCATAGCCCTCTTCAGGTCACTTCACAGATTTTCTATTGGATGTAGGTGTGGGCTCTGGCTGGTCCAGTCCAGAATGTCAAATGTCTTCTGGTGAAGCCATTCTTTTATTGATTTGGATGTATGGTTTGGGTCATTGTCATGTGGAAAGGTGGAATTCCTCTCCATCTACAGCTATCTAGCAGACACCTGAAGAATTTGGGCCAAAAGGGACTGGTATTTGGAACTGTTAATAATCCCCTCCAACTTGGCTAAAGCCCCAGTTCCATCTCATGAACAGCAACCCCAAAGCAGGGCACTCACCATGCTTCACCATGGGGATGGTGTTCTTTTGGTGATGCACAGTGTTGTTATTGCGCTAATCAAACCTTTCAGAATTGTGGCCAAAAAGTTCAACCTTGTTCTCATTAGACTATAACACATTTTTCCACATGCTTTTTGGAGACTTGATGTATTGTTTTTCAGAATTTAGCCAGGCCTGGATGTTGTTCTGTGTGAGAAAATGCTTCCATCTTCCAACCCTACCCCATAGGCAAGACATATGGAGAATACAGGAGATTGTTGTCACATGTAGTGCACAACCAGTACTTCCCAGAGATTCCTGCAACTCCTTTAGTGTTGTAGGTCTCCTCACAGCTTCTCTGACCAGTTTTGGTCTTGTCTACTCATCAAATTTAGAGGGACGTCCACTTCTTTGCAATGTCACTGTTGTCCCATATTTTCTCCACCTTTTGATAGCTGTCTTCACCATGTTCCATGGTATATGCAATGCTGTGGAAATGTTTTTGTACCCTTCTCTGGGCTGATACCTTTCCATAATGAGAGCCCTTTGAAGTTGCATAAGCTCTCTGTGAATCATGGCTGTTGCTGTAGCAGGCAACTGAGTAAATGTCTGCAAAAGCCTAGTAGGTCAGCTGACCATTATTCATTGTTAATCAAAGAGTCTCTGTAATTGATGGCAGGTGTGTACCCAAGAAGACGAAATGCTGTAATTAAATCAAAAGCTCCTTCAACAAGGTATTAGCTTCAGGCTGTGCACACTTATGCATCTAGCTTATTGTATGTGTTTTATTTTTCATACTTGATCCCCTAATAGATGTATTTGTTCATCAATTGAATTGTACAGGTTATAGGTCACATTAAAGGTGGGAAGGGTTGTGAAATGTTTTATTGTGGTCTCATTTTTGTATGTCACAAATACCTGGCATTTCAGCAGGGGTGTGTACACTTTTTATATGCACTGTATAAGAGTACTTTTCAAATATGTCTCTAGTTTTGTCCCTTTGTCGTCGTCCCCCAATTTGTCAGTCTTTGTCCAGATTTCTTGCACTGGCAGGTTGTGAGGTGTACTACAGATATGTTACACCTCCTGCACATAAGCCCCTGTGATGACCACCCTGATGCAAAGCAGTTAACCCCACCACAAGTGAACATGCACATATTGCAATATGGCTAAGAGTAACAGTTGTGTGCATGGTAAAATGCATGACTTTAACATGCCTGGTGTATTGGTGAGCACAACAGGACAATACCATACTCACCAGCTTCAGGCTGCTGTCCCACATGCAGACCAGAGGTACCTATGTAGTTGTGAGGGAGAGGTATTGTCAGCAGACTCACATGTGGCATTGGTACAAGATGAATGCTACTTTTCTGAACATGTACAGTACAAGCTCTGATACTACACAATTTGCTGTCCTTCACCATAGATGTGCACTTGTGTGCATTACAGACTGACACCCACAAATGCAGTTTGACCTGAAATATGCATCTAGATACTATACGGAAACCAGTATGACTGCTACAGTATTCACTTGATGTGCACTTGGGCCTTACCTGGATGCTCCTCGCCTGCTGTCTGGGCGACACCCACCTCCACAACTTGTGTCTGTTGGCTTTGCTGATGTGGTGGCTGCCTCAAGGTTGGCAAGGAGCTCCTCCATTGGTGTAAGTGGAGCCTGCGTAGCAGGATCCCTACCTGTGGCAGAACAGTCCCTGGCTATGGCAGCAGCCTTTTGTGGGGCATGGCATATCAGGTGAGTCACCCGATGACTGAACTGATTGTATGTGCATCCATGGTGACCTAAGTTGTTTACCCTGTGGACAAGCTCATCCCACAGGGCAGTCCACTCCCACAGATTCTGTTGGCCATGGCCAAACATCACCCCATGGTGGCTGATTATCATCTCGGTGATGGACGCAGTATCAGCTGCAGTGTACTCTGGCTGCCGCATTTCACCTGGAAGACATAAACAGGGAAATACATCACATGACCTCATACATTGGTCAAGATTATTTACATAACCTGCACATCAACATTGACTAGCATTAGCCACCACTTATGACCACATCATTCCCCTGTCATCTATCAGCACAGTATGAGCTTGCATTGCGCTCCTAGTCCTGATGTGTCATGTTCCCCCCAATGAGGGCCAGTAAATTGCATAATCCACCATTCATCATTCACCTTTGTGTAGAGGGATGACAGTGGCCATCTTCCTTGCAGATGGGATGTCAATAGTGCTCAGGCTTTGCTTGCGTACAGTGTGTAATGCAGCTGGCAGCATATGCCTGAGTTCATGTAGGATGCAGACAAGGATGTTATCAGCCCCCATGGAGGCTTACATTTGTATTTGTTGTCTTTGATTAGGCATTATGGGCCTGCTCCCTGATGATGAAGGGAGGGGTGCAGGTGCTGTGTATATCCACCTATACTGATGGTGGGATGGGAGGGTGAAGGTTTCCCTTAACCTGACTGTAGGGGGTTGGCTATAGCTATGTTGTGTGTGTATGTGGTGTGACTGACCACCAATACATGGTAGGTTGGGTTGTTGCCGCTGAGATTAAAGACATGTGGGAAGATGGCCTTGTAATTGGCCTTGATGGATTTGTCCAATTTGTACTCATAGTTAGCCTTACAGTAATTCACCTGTGACCTCATATGCTTGTTCAGACATAGATTGATTTGCTTCCAAGTTGGTGCCTGCTCCTACTTGGCCCTGTACAGCCAATATAGTAACCAATTATGTGGTTTGTGTATTGCTGCTGTCCAGCAAAGGGGATTACTCTACCATGGTGGAGGCAGGTTTTACGAGTCAGGTATTGCTGAGTCCATACAGCTATGTAGGTGCTCATATAGATGTTTGTAGTGGGCATGGACATAAGGTCATAACACAGTTGGACAACTCTCCATTTCAACCTGATAATCATGATTACTCTAGTGCCCATGTCCGTGTCAGGACAATGCAACAACAAGTAGCTGTAGAAAGTTATGTCTGTTGTATGCACAAAAACTAAGATTACACATGTGTACAACATGTACAGCTTATTTACCTGACATTTTGCATCTCATGTCTGTTGTTTTGAGGCTTCTAGCTACACCTACTCATAAATACATGTGCACAGGTAATACCTAATATACATTTCTGTTCTATGTCAGTATGGCACACTGAATTTACAGTCTTGCTACTTAGTCATACCTCTCAACCTGTTAGAACAGGACATCTAGAGGACGACACACCTAAATGGGGGGCAATGGCCAAAATTACTGCCACTTTATTAATATTGCTGTAACACACGAGTCAGTTGATAGCATGATAGGTTTTGCATTCACAGAAATACCCTGGAGGAAGTCCGACACTCATATGTATGCTATTATGTTCTAATGTCAGTCTTCACAGATTTGCCAATGATTTGGCAGACATAACACAACTATATGAGTAAATGACTGCAAATATGAGGCACACATATGGTCAGTGTGCATAACACTGGACAGTTGAATGGTATGAGCTCAGTATATCACATGCAGTTCAACAGACATGTCTGCAACAGATGTTTAGTATGCACATACCCTGTATAGGTCTCTTAGATTTGTGAGACAAACATATGTATCATAGTTGAATTCACAAGAAACATATGGATATTTACAACATCCCACTAGCTAGCCTAGCAGTGTCACAGTCAGAATTGTTCAACAGACACTCCAGTAGTAGTCATATGTGAGCCATCCTTTCCTGGGGTGACTCAGGGGCCTGAGCTGTGATCTATGTCACTGCAGACAGGCCCAGATGCTATGGCTATAGGTGCTGATCAACAATATATCAGTACAGCAAGTCTTGTTGAGACATATTTGTTCAACTTCCTATATACCCCCTACTGCATTCCATTGCATGCTTACTTGTTTGACATACTTTTTTTTCAAAGTATTGTTGATTCTACTTTCAATTTGTGTTTCTGTCTCTCTCTCCCTTTCTCTGCCTACAGATGTAGAGGTATACATCTGTTTTGCATAGGCAGCAGCTTGCCTTTTGTAGGTAATGCTTATGAGCAGGTAATGGCCTGTGAACTAGCTGGTGTCCCCCACTTGCTAATTGCCTGCAGAACAGCTATGTTGTTATTCCTATAGCAAACGGCATAGCAACACATTCCTATTATTGAGTACTTCATGTGGGTGTTGCCCCTATTCCTTGCCTGTGAGGTGGACATTATGGAGGTGTGTGGACAACAGCATCACAGAGGGTAGTTGGAAATACTTCTTACAACAAAAAATGTGGAGACAGCCCAACAAAATGGGGGAGAAGGTTCAAGACTTAGAGACAGAATATAATTATTGCTGTTATACAGTTGGATTAATGCTAGTTTAACAGGGTTGGTGTGGACATGGATTTTCTGCATGATTTTAAGTCTGACAGTGTTATGTGGTTGGCATAACTCTTAACTGTAGGGCTATCCACAGAATGGCCAGAGGTTTGACTCTTATGTTTGGTCTGTTCCTCAGACAGTTTATGTCCTTGGCAAATCAGTAACATATTCTCGGGATTGCAGTCAGTAAATGCTAACATCCGTTTGTGTTTCTGACTTCATGTCCCTCAGAAAAGATATGCGACAGCAAACCCTGTAACACCAGCACCTTTTTCAGTTTATAACATCAATATTTCAATTATGCCCGTTTTTGAGAGTCTGTGTCCAAGTATGTCTGGCTTTGTTCAGATGTCATGCAGTAAGAGGTTGATAGTTATGGTATATCATTATTTAGTGCCTTCATTCCTGATATCATCCCAGTGATGTAGCAGAATGCCAGACATGTTATGAGGAAGAGGCTATATATATGAGGACAAAACCTGGACATTATGTGGGAATCTGTACAGAAGAGGCCATATATATGAGGACAAAGCTTGGACATTCTGTGGGAATCTGTACAGTTGAGAGGTCTATGCATGTCTGGTGATTGTTAACAGACTGTGTAGCAGTGTAGTGTGTAAATGCTAGTTGGGCTGTGTAGAGAGGGTGGGAGATGTAAGTGTCATGGCTCCTCTTCTATCCAACTGTCCATGTTGCTTCCGTTTCTGGTGGTCTATCAGCTATATATGTGTGTAGGGGCAGACTGAGACATGTCTCGTACCACCTCAGGATTCCTACTAGACTGTGACTTGGGGCACTATATGTAGGGGTATTGTGTGAGTGCCATACATGATATTTTTTATGCAGACAGTTGTTATAATCTAGTGTTTATTTGGCTTAACAGTATGTCACTGTGACTGTGGTGAAATTGGTTGTGGGTATGCACTGTCACACCAGTGTGTGTTTTTCACTGCTGTTATATCCCTGTAGTGACTGATATATTTGCAAATGCATGTGTAATTCCCCATAGCTGATATGGGGTAGTGTTGTGTCAGTCTGACTGTAGGTGGATGGTGCTTGGTGACATGCTTAGCAGCTCAGTGTAGTTTCCCAAATGTCATGTTATGTCCAGATATGCGTAGAATGTCCAGTTGTCTGGCTCGTATCTTTGGTCTGGTCCCCATAAGTGTTGTGTATCTCTGAAAAATCAGTGGAATGATGTGAGGATAAAAGTCTCTAACTAATGAGAAGCAACTGAGTCTTGCACTTGTGCTATTTCAGTCAATATATGTTAGAAACCATGTTGTTACTGCAGCAACTGTCTCAGCTTATCTACTCAAGTATTTCAGATATGTCCCTGTTTACATGGCTCCCCCCACACTTTGTCAGGCTTTGTCCAGATTAGTTGCACTAAGGGGTTCTGAGCATACCTGTCAACTGGCTGGATTGTTCAAAATGTCCAGGTTTATGGCTCATATGTTGGTCTGTTCTACAAATTATTTGTATTTCTCTGGTAAATTTCTGTGATGATCTGATAATTTCTTTCAGCAAATGATGACATACATTTCAGTGTCAAACCTCTTATCCTTCAGAAAATGTATGCTAAAACAAACCCTGCTACTGTAGCAACTTTCTACATTTATAATAGCAATATTAAACATACATCCCTTGTTTTGGCCCATTGTCCCCCCATTTTGACAGCCTTTGCCCAGATGTCTTGCAGTAAGAGGTTGAGAGTTATGGTTCTGAGGTATGACTGTACTACCTGTTATGTACACACTCACACACACACACACACACATATATATATATATATATATATATATATATATATATATATATATATATATATATATATTCACAGACACACACACACACACACACACACACACACATATATATATATATATATATTTATATATACATACACACACACACACACATATATATATATATATATATATATATTTATTTATATATGAATATTTTTTCCTATATATGTATCCTTATATATCTATATATATATATATATATATATATATATATATGTGTGTGTGTATGTATATATACAAAACCTGAGGGATTCCACAGAGCTTTTTCCCTACTGTTGAATGACTCTACTGCATGATATATTTGAAAAGTCATCAGACACTCCAACAGTTCAAATGGTGTACTGGTACATTTTTCTGATTATAGTGTACAAGGTACTGGGTTTGAGACTTGGCAGCACTGCTAATTTTGTTGATGGAGACAGAGTAATTAAAGCAGTTTTAAGTGGCTTTAAGTGGGTTTGCATGGGTTTGTGTGTCGCTAAGTGATGCCAAGATACAGTTAGCCGTAGAGATGTTTAATCCATTTTGGCTTCACTTAGCATTGCCCAAACTTGCTCACTGCTGCTTACTCCCACTTACACCTGCACTAATATCTTTAAAAGAAAAGAAAAGAAAAAGGGGTGATAGGAAAGTAGTGAAAAGGGGCATAAAGAGGGGAAAACAATATGAAAGAAAACTAGGGATGTGCAGGACTGGTGCAGGGAAGGTCCATAGCTGTCCATTTCTTATACAGCAACAGCTGTGCATTTGTATGGAATTTAGAGGTGAATTTGGACACTCAAACCCCAGAGAGAGGGGTGAGGACAACAGAAATGTGTTGTCAAGCCAATTGGACAGGATTACATGTGTCCAGTGGACACGTGTGTAAAATGGACTGCTATGTATGAGGCAATTTTTTTTGGGACAGATGCCCTTTTTTTTAAGGTAAGAGTGGGATGTTGGGGAAGGGTTGTAGGTACGTCTGGGAAGGTAGCTTTGATTGGGAGACAGACAAGACAGACAAGACAGCAGACAGGGGTGGTGTATAACACATGTAGGGGGAAACACCTTGGACTGGGAGGGTGGTTGGGTATCAGAGGCCCATGAGCCCCCGTATGGATACAGTGGGACTGACATCCCCACCCACAGGCAGTCACCACTGCACCAACACAGCCACAAACTGTAAATGGGGGGCAGGGGAGATAGTGACCTGAACAGTGATGGCTATGTGGTCAGATATTACCAGGAAGGGTGGCACTGTAGGAGTGCTACAGTAGCTATTCATGTTGGTTAGGACCAGGTACAGGATATTTCCACCTGTCCTAGGAGTGTTGACCAGATATCTTGCAGTAAGAGATTCAGAGATATGTTATATCATTATTACCAGTACACTGTGAGTTGGGCTAGAGATATATGATATCATTATTTAATGACTGCACTCCAGGTATCATCCCATTGACTTAGCAGACTCCTGGAAGTGGTATGCAGCAGTGGCCATGGATATGGTCACACACTCTGGACATTCTGTGGAAATCTGTACATATGAGAGTTATGTATGTCTGGCCATTGTGAACAGACTGCCAAGACTGTGTAGCAGTGTTGTGTGTAGATGTTTGTTGGGCTGAGTAGGGAGAGTAGCAGATGCAAGTGTCATAGATTCTTTTTCTATCTGACTGTGTATACTGCTATGTCTGCTGGTGGTCTATCATGTGTGTATGTTTGTATGGGCAGACTGAGAAATATCCGATAACACCTCAGGTTTACCAGTACACTGTGAGTTGGACCAGTATATGTTGGTGTAGTGTGTGACTGGCAATCAGGATGTGTTTGTTCAACAGTTGTTCTACTCTAGAGTTTATTTGGGGTACTGGTATGTTGCTGTGACTGTGGTGCAAATGGTTGTGGGTGGATATTTTTGCACCACTATCTGCTTTTCCCTACTGTTCCATCCCTGTAGTGCATGATATATTTGGATATACATGGGTAATTGCCCATAGCTGACTTGGGGTAGTGTCGTGTTGGTCTCACTGTGGTTCAAAAGGTGCTGGGTGACATGGTTGGCAGCTGTCATGGGTTTTTCCATTCTGTTACATGCCTGTGGTCATACCTCACCACTGTCCAGATGTCTAGACACTGTCCAGATGGCTCATATGTTTGGTCTGTTGCTCATAACAGTTGTGGGTTTCTGAGGCATTACTGGGATGAAGTGAGCATTGACATCAGCAAATAATGACATTCATTTGTGTTTTAGGCATGGAATTTAACTGGAATTATATGTTAAAGCATACCATGCCACTCTAGCAGACTTCTATGCATATGACAGCCATATTTCAAAGATGTCACTATTGTTTGCCCTTTATGCCCCCCACTTTGTCAGGCTTTTTACAGATGTCTTGCAGTAAGAGGTTGGTTGTCTATATATATATATATATATATATATATATATATATATATATATACGTTATTGATTTCTGAAGAAGTTCTTAAGCTTTGTAATAAAAGTGTGAACGAAAGCGCTCAAATCAATTTAACCTGGTGTCTGCGTGGCTTTTTCCATTCTAAGAAACCCCAAAAGGGTCTCTAACCTATTGGATTTACTTTTTTTTTTTCAGCAGTGCATACAAAAAGTTCTGTATATATATATATATATATATATATATAGATATATATGTATATATGTACATATATACACACACACACACACACACACACATATATATATATATATATATATATATATATATATATATATATATATATATATATATATATATATATAGGTATCTATATATATACATACATATGTATATAAGGGTACTGCGGATATATAATTCCCCCTTATGTTGAATGACTGTTGTGCATGATATGTTTGTAAAGATATTACAAATTCTTACAGCTCAGATGGTGTAGAGGTGTGTTGCTGTGATTGTAGTGCACAGGGTCCTGGATGCCAGATTTGAAAGTGATGACTTTTTTCATTAATGTTAAATGACCAGAATGAATGATATGTTTGTAAAAGCATTACAGATTCCCACAGCTCAGATGGTGTAGTGGAACATTGCTGTGATGTTGCTGCACAGCATCCCAGGTTTGAGACTTGGCAGGGTTGATTATTTTGTTGCTGGACAGAAAAAGGGCTGATGGAGACAGAGTGATTAAAGCACTTTTAAGCAGTTGTAAGCAGGTTTGCACAGTTTTGTGCGAAGCTAAGTGATGCTAACAGATGGTTAAGTTTTCTTAGCTTCGCTTAGCACCTCTTACTCCTGTTTACACCTATGCTAATTTTAATTAAAGAAAAGAAAAAAGGATGATAGCAAAGTGGCAAAATGGTGGCAAGCAGGGGGTAAAACACTAGGAAAACCAGCCAGGGATGTGCAGGACAGGTGTAGGAAAGGACCATAGCTCTACATTTCTTCTGCAGCAACAGCTGTGAATGATGTGTAGAATTTGGAATTTGTAGCCTCACACCCCACAGGGAGGGGTATTGGCAATAGACATTCACAGAATAATCTGTGGTTTGATTGATTAGTTTCAGTGTAAATGGGGTCGAAATTTAGAGCTATATATGGGGCAATTTTTTTTGCAGGACAGATACCCTTTTTTTAAGGTGAGAGTGGGATGTTGGGGAAGGGCTGTAGGTATATTTGGGGAGGTAGGATGGATAGGATACATTGCATTTTCAGACAGACAAGACAGTTGTCAGGGGCGATATATGACACATGAGGGGGAGTAAACACCTTTGACGGGGAGGGTGGTTGGGAATCCAAAGCCCATGAGTCCCCAAATGGATAAAGTGGGACTGAGGTTCTCACTTATGGGCAGTCACCACTGCACCTTCATGGCCCCGAAGGTGGCTGTGCTGGGTGCTGGACAGGAGGGATGGCCTGACCCTCGAGGTGTGCCAGACAGCCCTCAATCTGGTGCAGCTGCCTACCCAACTCTGCTCGAATGGCACTGCACACCAAACCCCAGAGCTGACTGTGGATGACAGGCTCCTGTCCACGCCCAGTCCCAGGGGGAGATGGGCCCCATCCCTGAGGTGGATCCCCCAAAGGTGGTGCAGGACCAATGGATGATGAAGTCCTGGGTTGGGTCCCAGACATGCTGGGGCCTGGTGTCACGGCCTGATGAGGTGGGACAGGCAGATCCGCCGGGATCTGCCTTCCCAAACATGCTATGGTGTTGAGGTTTTACAAAATATGTTGATTAGGTATGAACAACACTTTTCAATATTAGTTATAACAGCATGCATGGGTGTTCCAATTAACCCCATAAAACAGATTTGAAACAGTTGCATAACAAACAGAACACATGCATAAATGGAACAACAGTATGCATCATAACAGCATGCCAGTAACATTGACGGCAACAGGCCACCAACAATGGCATTTGAGCAAGGTATGTTAACATGCAACCACTCAAATATATGAACAATAATAGAACACAATCCCAATATTAGGTTTGGAGAACAACATACCCGTAATATATGAATTACAGTATTGATCCAGAGGAGGGGTCCAGGGAGAGACAAAAAGTCCATTAACAACTGTTTATGCTTCTATTTTCCATAACAGTACTTCTCAATACTCTATGGGTCTGCCCTCACTTTACATCTACCTATGGCCCATAGCTTCTGTAGCACAAACATACCTATTAAACTGTCAGCCTGGAATAGTATGGGGCAAACTGTGACAACTCTTGGTACATGATTAGAGGGGACTCATGCATGTCAGGCTTACATATCTGGTACAGAAGGGGTACCCTGAACTGCTGTTATGTGAGTGTGCTACTGGCATCCTTCAACTGGTTTCCTATCTGTGTCCAGGATTATTGGCAGCAGTGACCACTAGCCATGACAGCATGACACTTGAGAGACATGTATGGGGAACATACCTCTCAGCCTCTTAGAGCATGAAATCTGGACAAAGCCATAAATAAAAGTGGGACAAAGGCCCAAAAATAGGGAACAGTTTTAAATATTGCTCTTACAAGCTTAAAAAGTTGACAGAATTGCATTTGCATGGATTTTCTGAAGGATATGAAGTCTGAAACTTAAATGTCTATCATTATTTTCTAAATTCAGTCTTTAATGATTTGCCACTAATTTGCCATAAAACCACAACTTTATTAAAAACTGACCATAAATCTGAGGCAAAATTCTGGACATTCTGTGAAAATCTGTACAGTTGAGAGGTATGATTCGGGAAGAGTGCATGTTGTATGTACCTATCCTGCTGTCATATGCAGACATGTGGTGGGGCAGTTGAACAGCTGTACACAGTTTATTAGTATACCCTTCATACAGCTACTACCAACATTTCCTTACCTGTAAAACCTGTGGAGAAAATATTGGTTAACTCTACCTGACTGTTTTTACATTTATTCCTGATTCCTTGTGTGCAGATATGCACACATCTTAGTACCACTCCTTGGATTTGAACTGTATCTGTGGGTGCAAAATTAACAGCTAAGCTATTTCTCATCACACTGAGCTACTGGGGAACTGCTGCTTCTCATTTTACTGATTTCTACCTAATAGTCTCTTGGTTAGACAGTCTGAACTTGTAATCCTGTGATGCATGCATGACAGATAGTTATTGTACTGTGCATTAATCCTTTGGATTACTACAATCTGGGAAGCAAATGTTAACACAAGGCAATGCTGCATGGAACACACTTTGATACTTTACACATTACTACTCAGGGTTCAGAGCTTAGTGCAGTATATATTTCACATTTCATTTATATCTTGTTTACAGCTCCAACATCTACAGTTTTTCTTAACAGCTGGTTCACAGAACAACCTCCGTTAATGTATGTTGTCACAGCCATATTTTCTGTGACGAACCTGTATACATTCTATATGTCTACAACAACATACCAGAGTAAACACAACAGTTTTTTGTAGGGATCTTTATTACACAACAATATTAGTCAGACAAACTTTTTTTTATTTATTCAGTTAACACAGGAACAGTATACCTAATAGCAGTAAGCAATGTACTCCTTCTTAGCTATTTACACAATATACTGCAAAATAGATTTGTACTCACCAGCCTGTCAGCACAGCCTCAGCAGTCTGTTGGCATGGGCTTTGACATTACTAGTCGCTCTGATGCAGCTGTAGGGGAGAAAAACAAACATTATGCATACCTGTCTATCACATTCTCAGGCTAGTATTTGCTACAAACTACTTGATAGTGATACTCACTACTGAAGCATTCCATGCCCGTGCATCTTGGAGCCACTCAGCCAAGAGTTCCCCCTTCCTCTGCTTTAGGTTGGCATAGTGGTGCTATGCCTGCTCACCAGTCCAGGGGATGCCAGTAGCACTGGTGAAATCACATGTGAGATAATCCCAGGCCTCCGCCTCCGTGAACCCTGGTACTGGCCCTGCAGCAGTCTCTCCTCATGGTTTTCTACAAGGTGTCCAGCCATGACCCTGGACTCCTGAATGCACCAGCACTGAGCCCGACAGCCCGCTCCTTCACCTACACCATCCATAGTACCTGCACAGATGAACTACAAAAGATTCTGACTGTATTCCCTCCTGTGCAGTTTAAATACGGTGATATTCCTGCCCTTTGCTGTCATTGGAACATTTTGAAAATGTTAAGCTCCACTAAGCAGTGTGCAAATCTGCTAAGCTGAGCTGAACAGTGCTTAAAAGGGTGTATGCTGATCATTGTTTAACAGTGCGCATATCTGATTAGCTGAGCTACCTGCTGCTTAGCAGTCACATCTAAGCAATGCTTAAACCTGCTAAGCATAGCTGAGAATTGCTAACCACTGCTCATTTTCATTTTTAAAAAATATCAAAATAATGACTTAATTTAGTCAGTGCATATGATTTACTTTACATGACATCCCTCTATGTGCTTTCATTATATTAGCAAGGGATGTGACTATACTGTATGAGACACTTGTGTATACATGGGTGGTTTCACATATTATATGCACTCACACTTCCATTTTGCACTAGCTACACTACCCTGGTTGACAAAAACAGTTGCTACATAATTTAAGTTGGAAATATTAATTTTAACACTGCTTTCTCATATAAAAATAACTTGCCTGTCTTGGTACTCAAAACGTGAATGCCTGCATGTAAAGCCAGGACTCTAACCACTACACTACCCCAGTTTGGTGATTTCAGCTGTATATTTTTATTTATCTCCTATGGGATGTTTAAGCAATGCTGAGCAGAGGGCCATAACACACACACCCACTCAGCTATGCTTAAACATTCCTTAATATGGAAGAAAAATGTATTATATTATTTTTGGCCTTCCACAGCTTTCTTGCTCTAGGAGGTTGACAAGTATGTGAGGCAGGCATCTGGGAATTCTGCAGAAACCTTGTGAGTTGGCAGCTATGGCTGTATGGCACTTTCAGATGGCAGACATTTCTGTTTCAGTCTTTATACCTTGCAGAAAGTCCTTGCTACTGCAAACCTTTTATTCTGTCAGCTTTCAGGTTTGTCAGTGCAATATTTAAAACATGTCCCAATTTTTGTGGCTTTGCCCCCCCCCCATTATTTATGGCTTTGTACTGCTTTATTGCTCTAGGAGGGTGAGAAGTATGTGAGGCAGACATCTGAGCATACTGCAGATACCTGTACAGTTAATGGCTATGGCCGTATGGCCCTTTCACATGGCAGACATTTCTGTTTCAATCCTCATACCCTGCAGGAAGTCCGTGTTACTGCAAACATTTTATTCTATCAGCTTTCAAGTTTGTCAGTGCAATACTTTTCCCTATTTTTCTGGCTTTGCCCCCCCATTATTTATGGCTTTGTACTGCTTTATTGCTCTAGGAGGGTGAACCATATGTGAGGCAGGCATCTGAGCATTCTGCAGACACCTGTACAGTTAACAGCTATGGATGTACGGCACTTTTACAATGCAGGGGGTGTGTGACAGAACCTGTCACACACCCCCTGCATTTCCTTACAGATCTTATAGCTATTTCGGTGTCTGCGGACACTGACATAGCTATTTTATAAGCTGTCAGTGTCTGTGGACACTGACAGCACTTTTACAATTCAGGGGGTGTGTGACAGAACCTGTCACACACCCCCTGCATTGTTTCTTTCCCCCCTAGCTATTTCAGTGTCCACAGACACTGAAATACTTTTGAAAGTGCCATACGGCACTTTCTGAGTGCAGGAGGCATGTTCAATGTCTGTGCACTTCTTAAACATGCCCCCTGCACTCATTCACTGTTCATGTCCATTTATCTTTATGAATATGCAAGACCTGCTGCTGTTAATGCTAATGCTACATGGACATGAACCACTCCGTGCAGGAATAGCACTATTCCTGCATGGAGTTTATTGAATCCAGGGGATACTCTTTACTCCAATTCATATTTGACAACTCCCATGCAGTGGCACTCAGTTCATTTGCATGACTGGTGGCAATACCTGTAGCATGAAAAAGACTGGACTTCATTTTTGCTATGGAATGAGAAGTGCCATTTCTCATTGGCTATGTATGGGCATTAAGGGTGCTGTCTATAACCCATCATGTACCATACGACCATAAATTGATAATTATTTTATAAGCCCTTTTTGGAAATGTGTGTAGTGTATGTATATTGTTTGACCAGTTTAAAGGTTGGAAATGAGGGTATAAGGTAGAAATGAAAAGGGGAGGCAAGCAGAAGGTAAAAGAAAAAGTACACTAATGAAGAATAAGGAGGATGGAGATAAGGTAAGACGAATAATGTTTTTTATGGGACAAATGTCCATTTTTTAAAGAAGGGGAAGTTGGGAAAGGAAGAAAGGGAGGGAGGGAAGTATGAGTAAGATAACAGGGGTAGGTTAAGTAGAAGGGGAAAAACAGACAAAATTAACTGGGTGTGGGATGACACAATATGTGAGGGGGGAACACAATGTTGGAGGAGCCATTAGACAAACAGAAGGAAGACAAGGGTGAGGACAGGACTGATGTTAGGGAATAAAATTTGGTATTTACATATGCAGTTTCTGTCAGCTAAGATTAAACATCACCCTGGGTGCTGCCACAACTGAGTCACCACTCAGAAGATGAAGCCAGTGCTTAGTAGGGATGTGATGTAAACAGTAAACTAAGCGTGGTCTCCATGTGGCCAAAGTGGGCATTCAACCTTCTCTAAGTGCTATCCCTGACAATCTCTGCCAGCTGCCAATGGGTTGACAAAGGTGTATCCTTCACACATATTGCTGCCAGTGGGTACCATTGTACCAGCCTTCTGTACAGGGGGTATCTGTTGTAAGTTGTGCAGGTAAAGTAGATGGTGTGGAGGCAAGTCTGTCAGGCTGGGTGCTTCAGCTGGAGGCAGAGGTAGTTGTGGTGGCACTGCTGTTGCTGCTACCTGTAGACAGCTGTCTGTACTTGCCATTGGGTCAGATACAGATTGCTCTGATGCTGCATAGAATATGAAAACAAATAATGGGAAACAAAAAATAAATAAATAAAATGCATGTAAGGGACAGGATAGTGACAAAGAGAGTGAAGAAAGAGAAATACAAACCCAATTAAATTTGCATTCTAATTATTGTTGCTAATGATACAATTAAATGGAATACATTTTGCAAGACGTTAAATACTCAGGAATGTCAGAAGTCTCTCTTTGTCTCTCTCTCTCTCTCGCTCTCTCTCTCTCTCTCTCTCTATATATATATATATATATATATATATATATACATATATACTAAAATAGGTTGAAATGCTCAAATGTTAACTTTGCTTACAGTGACACAAAATAATCAAAAAAGTGACACTGACATGCAACTGAGCATGCTCCAAGAAATAACCTTCAACGTACAATAAAAACAAATAAAACTATGTCTTTTGCAAGGGGGACTCCCCTGCACAACCAACCCCCCTGCTAATTATATATTCCAACTCTGAGACTGTAATACTGAAAGGAAGAGGCAAACTCCCCAATTTTGCATTGTTTTGTTGAGAATATGTGCTCAGTATGCAATACATGCCTGACATTTACTTAAAGATTGTGGATACAGATATCTGTCAGGCAGAACATTGCCATATTATATGGCTTAGTATTATAGTAATAGGATAAGGATATGATCACCCCTCACAAACCATTGATACAGGTCACATGTGTGCCATAAGTGGGAGTCATTAAAACTGCTTTATTGACCTGCAGGAACATTGTAAATTATACCCTCAGCATTACAGCCCACCTGGTAGTTGATGGAGTGATACCTTTTATGGTTCACTTACTTCCTTTCCAATTAACCAGATGGAGCCTTTTTTTTCAAAGTGGGTGCAGTCTATGACACCTCAGAACCTCAGAGGAATGGGATATATCATAAATCTCCTACATGTTGTTGGCTTTCTCATCTGGGGTATGTTTAATCGGGTCTATATTACGTGATCAAATGGTCAAATACTCAAACACGTAATAGTCTACCCGTAATAATTTAACCGCCACAATGTCAAACAGAAAATAAGAAAAGAAAAACCCATCCAAACTAACTAGTTAAATGCTCTACGCAGGGGGCAAGCCCCTCTGCACCCCCACACCCCCCGCTACTTAAATATAACAACTCAGAGATCGCACTACAGTGCAGATAATGGAAAACTTCCATTTCCACACTGCACAGAGATCTCCATTGAACCATTCAAAATTGTGGCAGTTCGATTACGGGTCGACTATTACGTGTTCGACTATTTGACCATTCGATCATGTAATATAGACCCTGTTGAATCAATGAATTGATGAAGTATTCCTGAGGTAGATGCCTTAGATATAACCCACAGTGCCCTAAGTAGTTCACTGAAAGGCCCCTGTTGTTAATATATGTAGAATTAGAGATTCCTTGGTGTCCACTGGGCTAGGCAGTCCATGACTCACACAGGGCTGCAGACCAGGCTGACACATTTCCATGATTTCTTGCCTGGTGTTCTTGTCCACACAGTACCAGTCACATGAAATATTAAGCAAAGCTTAATATAATGCATTAGGTTTAAATGAGCAGGCTTCTTTAACCATTGCTTTAAAACTTAAAGTTTTGGTGAGATGATTTTTTTTTTGGGGGGGGCGGCTTGTTTTCTTTATGCACACACGCGCCCACCACACACACACACACACACACACACACACACACACACACACACACACACATATATATAATATTTAACACTTGTTTGTTTTAGATGTATTTATATATAGATATATATATATATATATATATATATGTGATGTATATTCTTACACCTTAAAAGTATTATAAGATTTTGTACACACAAACACACACACACACACACACACACACACACACACACACACACACACACGTGCACACACACACACACACACACACACGCGCACACACACACACACACACACACACACACACACACATATATATATATATATATATATATATATATATATATATATATATATATACTTTTTTTGCTTTTAAGGCTGTGTAAATGTAACCTACTATTCTTGATTTACAAATGTTGGACAAGAAGGTTTTTTAGGGGGGTGTTGCTTTAATATTCTACTTCCTGTTGCTGCTTATCTTTTGTATTAATAAATTTGTGGTTCTACTTGGAAGAATAATTTTATGGCTTGCAGTGTTTCTATTACCTGCTTACTGCAATTTGGTGTTTTATTGAGGCATTTCCACTGTCCAATGTTTGTTTCAACAGTTTGTGGGTTTTTTTAGCATCTTCTGGTGCTGTATCTTAGTTGTCAGTATACACAGTCTAATCTTTCAAAAAGTGCTAAACTTAAAAAGTAAGGATTTGGTCTTTTGGAATCAAATATATATATACAGAGGGAGAGACAGAGGCAGACTAAAGTGCTTAACACAAATTGCGTAAAGGAAAAAATATGATCTCATTTTACAAATCAACAGGAAGTTTTTAATCTCTAAAGTTGATATAATGACAGATATAATTAAAAAAGAATATTTACACTTTCTTGATTTTATAAACAATTTTCAAACAAATGGTGAGATAAGGAGATAACATTAATCCAAAATATGTGAAATAGTTAAGAACTATAATTTTTCTATCAAAGAAAGCTATTGGGAATATAGTCTACAAATAATCAGTTCAATGATAACTGCAATAGATAAAAATGATTTTAATTTCTTTAAAAAACTACATAATCTTTATTATGGTTAATTATTCTCTTGGAAATTTCTATATAGATCATTTATCACTTCACAAAGAATTGAAATCATAAAGAAGACTGACAGCATTTAGTTTATGACAACAAAGATTTACAACTTTTTTTGTGAAAAAAAATCAGTGTTTCCTACAAGCATTGTGCTCTGATAAATTTATATTAACGAAACATCTGGTGTTGTTTAATGTTCCAATTATTGGATGTGTACCCAAGTCTCTGGAGCTTATTGACAACAGCCAGGAAAATGACTACAGAGAATTGGAGAAATGAAGTTATGCCTTAATTACATACTTTATGAGCACTATTACTATTGTGTGTCCTAAAGAAATGACTGCTATTAAGATGAAAAGAAACAAAATATCCACAGCATATTAATGGATACTTTTGAACTCAATAATGGAGAAGTATTAAAATAAGTTCTATGGTCAGTTTATGGCTGCTTAGCTAATTTTAGTAAAGAATTGTTGCAAACATTCATGTGAAAGGGTATATTAATGTGTCTGTTCTTGTATATAAAATGTCAATAAAAATACTTTAAAAATGCTGTTGCTGTCCTTTCTTGTTTATATTTATATCTAGATATTCTTGGTTTGATTCCCTGCTAGGTTCAAAACCTAGATAGAAGAGATAATTGCTGTTCCTGACCCTGCTTGTAAATAAAATACCTAATCTACCCCCATCTCTATCGTGCACTTAACTACTTCATATATTAGAAACAAAAATGTAAACATGGGTAGAACCATAAAACTGCTGCCCCTGCTTGTAAATAAATACATAATCCTCCTTGCACACAGAAGAAACTTGTCTACTAGAAAAAAATCAGAATAAAAGGCCCACCTATATATAGAACCACACAATTGCTGTTCCCAGCCCTGTTTGGAAAAAAACTTAGTCTTCAATTATGTAACCCAAATTAGGGTTGGCAATATCATAGTGTGATCAGCTGAATATTGTACTACTACAGCAAATCAGTCAAAGAAAAGCTTTTCCTCAACTATGCAATTTCCTCCCTACTAGTGCAAACCCACCTACTGAATAAAAAAGTGAATATAATTGATTCAGATATCAATAGTATAAATCATTTAATCCCATCTAGCAGTGTGCTCATAGAAGGTCAGGAAATTCTCCTTTGCCATTCATTTGTTCCTTTATGATTACTGTGCTGTGCTCCCTGATACAATTAATTGCAGCAATCCATTTGATTGCAAAACCTCATTCACATACATTTGAGAAATCCTGAGAACACACATTGGTGTGTTAAAATAAATCAGTGTCAGCAAGTGTTATAATTAATTGCTACCTGAGTTCTGAATGCCCATAACACAAAGACCAACCCTGTCTAAAAAATCCAGCATTTCATAAGTTATCATTACATAAATTACAGGTACGCATTTTCTCTCCTTCAGAGTAATCTGAGATGCCTATTGTTACTGCCACAGTGATTGGCCTGTTGTTCTACCTATCCAGATTACATTAAGGCTAGACTTGCATATCGTAAGCTGTAATATTCTCTGATGCTACTGAGCATATCATTTATTCATATGCTACCTGGAGGATCATAAGCCCACTTATGAGTGAGTTATATGCTGTTCCAGGTGCTGGTTGACCACTGCCTAATTGCAAATGGGAAAAGAGTAAATTACTTGTGCATAGCTTGGCTCCTATATACACTATTTTTCATAACATATTTAACTCTGTTCGGTCTATTCCTAGACACTCCAGCATGGTAAAGAAAAGTAATTTAAAATACATTTGTATGTTCAGTGATAAATTCATGTTTAAATATTTCAGAAAAGTGTCATTAGCTTTAGCAGTGTTTCAACCTGAATATAGCATAACTGTTCCTGTTGTTACAAAGAATGTATTTAATTATTTTCTTTCATTGTACTTATTCTCCTGCCCCTATATAATACATATTCCTACTTTGACCACAAAACAAGGTAAATACAGAGGCAGTAATTGTCATAAGGTATATAACTGTTTGATCATCATCATCAAGAGCCCCCTTTTTCACATTTGCTACATGGGGATAGGGTGTCGTGTCAGTTGTTGCCATCTTTCTTGATTCAATGCCATTCTTCTAGCTTCTTCCATGATCATGCCTGATTGTCGCAGGTCTTCTCTCATGCAATGCATCCATCTCTTTGCTGGATACCCTTGTTTGCTCTTGTCTGTTTTATGTTTCCTCCAAATCCTCTTCATCAGATTGTCCTCTGCTTTTCTATACATGTGCCCAAACTACTGCGATCTGTCCTTTTTTGTCCTTTTCTGCAACTGAAAATAATATTGCTTCTGCTCTGGTGTCCCCATTTCTTCATCTGTCCCATAGTGTGCATCCTACCACCTATCTCAGGTACTTCATCTCTATCACCTCTAGCTTTCTCAACTACTTAGCTTTCACTGCCAAGCTTTCTGTACCAAACAGCAATACTAGTTGCACTACTGATTTGTATTATTTACTTTTTTCCTGTGGCATTCGTCTGTCACACACTAACCCTGGCACTCTGTGAGATTTGGTTGCAAACCCTCTGATTCTAGCTTTGACCTCCTCAATCAGACTTCCATTCTCTTCCACCACCCCTCTCAGGTGCTTGAATCTGTACACCTGTTCCCCTATTTAATTTTTTTTCCCACTTTTCAGTTTCTTCTGATTCCCTCATCTGCTGCTATGACAACTGTCTTATCTGCACTTAGTTTATTCACATGTGTTTCAGTTGTGTCTTCCACTCCCCTATTATTTGCTGAAGTTCTTGTTCAGGGTCTGCCTGTAATGCCACATCATCTGCATACAGCAACTTTGTTAATCTGTCCCCTCCAGCTTGTTTGCTAATGCAGTCCATCACCAGTATGAATGGTAGTGGGCTCAAAGATGAAAACTAATGTAAACCCATTCTCACTGGGAACCCTTCTGTGCATCTGAACACTGTTCGTACTTTTATCATTGGGTCCTTTTACATAGTCTGCACTAATTTAATCAGTGTTTGAGTGATTTCAAACCATCAAAGGACTGCACAAACTAGCTTTCTTGGGACCTTATCATATGCTTTTTCCAATTCTAGGAATACCCAGTTGTACTTTCCTCATCTCTAAATTCCTCACAGTTATTTGTCTGACTTCAAACTTTGAGTTGCTTATGCTGCATCCTGCTCAGAATCCAACTTGCTCATCTCCTATATTGCTTTCTACTTCTCCATGTATTCATTTTTCAAGTACTCTCTCCAGTACTTTCATGCAGTGAGACAGGAGTTTGATACCATAATACTGCCCACAGTTATGAATGAGTCCTTTGTTTTGTACAGTGTCACTACAATGCTTATTCTCCAATCGTATGGGCTATATCTTTCTCCTCTTACCACTATGAATACCCTGAGGAGCCAATTTTCCCCTAAATCATCCAGGATCTTGATCATATCTGCCATAACCTCATCTGAACTTGCTGCTTTCCCTGACGTGACTTTATTTTCCTTAGTGCTGTTCTTTCTTCTTCGGTACAGCTTTTGCTGGATTTTCTTCATTTAGAAGCTGTCGAAAGTATTTCTTCCATCTGCTGGTGATACCCTATGGGCTGGTGAGCAGGTTCTTGCTGACATCCCTTAAGAGGGTTGTCTGGTTACTATTTTCTTTATCTTTCTGTTGTTTCTTGTAACCCAATAGAGTTTCTTTGTGTCATCTGCTGAGTCACTTTCTGGAAGCTGGTTTGCGTGTCTCTGATGCCTTGCTCTTTGCTATTGTGACAGCTCTACTGGCCTCTTTAAGTTGAACAGTATTCCTTCTTAAACCGGTTTGTCTTTTCTATCTCCTCCTTTTTCCTGCACGCCTTTCTTCTAATGACATTCTGGACTTCTGCATTCCACCACCAGCTTTCCTTATCTATATAATTTCCATAACTTGACTTAATGTTTTATCTATAGTATGGTCTTCATACATGCCACTTTGATTTCATCTTCATCTCCACCCATTTCCTCTTCTTCCTGAGATGCTAGAGCCATCAGTATTTCCTTGAACATCAGTCCTCTCTCTCTCTCTCTCTCTCTCTCTCTCTCTCTCACTCTCTCTCTCTCTCTCTCTCTCTCTCTCTCTCTCTGCAGTCAACTCCCAGGTCTTCAGTCTTGTCTGTGTTGGCCTAAGAGTCTTCCCTGACCACTGCTTGCAGCTGATTGTGGCAAGTTGTTATATTGCTGTTTTTGTATTGCTGTTGATGTGTGTTCTTCGTTTTCTAATAAAAAAGCCTTTTTGGTTGTGAGATGAGAATGAAGGGATTCCAGATAAAAGATAACTTGCTAGCACCTACCATTTCCAAAGGACCAAAGGCTCTGTGTAAACCAGTAGTTTATGCTGTAGGCCAACTGTTTTGCTGGGGATGATTTTGCAATCTCTGACCATACCTCAGTGCCCTTTGCTTACAGGAAGAAAGTCTAGCTGAGTTGCATGTTGGCCACTCTACGGTAGAAAACTGTTTTCAACAATATTGAATTCTTGACCGCAAGGATGGCAATTTTTCTGTAGGTTATCATTGCTCGTTTAGTGACTCAGTGAAGATAGGGTTATCTGGTTACTGATACACTTAAACTGCAAATTTTTCCAGAATAAGGTCTACAATGCTGGGAGCTTAACACACAAAGGTCACTATACCTCTGAAGGTCAAGAAAACATATCTTCAAAAGAACTGCAGTGGATCCCTCCATCATGGAAAAGTGTGAACACATTTAGTCAGCGTCCACTGGGCTATAGGACACTCACCCCTACTCTAATCTAACAGTATTGTCTATCCTGCCAATTACTGACTGCACACTAAGACTCAACATATGTTTGCTTGCTCCAAGTGAGCACAGTTAAAATGTAAATAAGAAAAAGAAAAAAAATTAGGGGTCTGGATTTCTTAGCCTTAGTAGCCCCATCTACCTCATCTAACCCCTATCTTACGTTAGCAGGTATTTCTACCATTCTTAGGGCTGGATCTTGAGGAGGTGATGGATTTGCACAGAGAGTTTAGTCTTTTGGAACTGGTAAGTGATAGTAAGTTATCTTTTACCTGTAATTCCTCCATACTTATCTGGTGCCCAAATTCACCCCAACATATGGGGTCAAGATCTTTATCTACTCTTGAAATCAAGTAGTGCCCACTTAGGGAAGAACTATATATGTTGATGCACATCTGATGGAGACTTTGCCCAAGTAGAATAGGTAGAATCAATGCCTTGAAACTACTGTTCCACCACAAGATATTTTACATATTAAGGCACCTGAAAATCCAAGCTGCTCGTAAGTCATTGAGTAAGTTCTAGAAAATGGAGTGCAACCTGCTTCAGTATTATTTACCTCTGTGAAAGAAGGAGAAGTGGGAATAATCCACATAAGGGCATATGCAGCAATTACAGAACTTCACTTGCATGCCCCTGCCTAGACAGTTTCTCCTCTTTTTTGGGCAACTGTAGAAGCAGATATCTATAGAAATATATTGCATCATAATCATACCTTGGAGTGGAACACAAAAAAGGGTCCCTGAATATTTAAAAGTGCAGAATTACATAAGCTGTACTCACCTTGCATGGACTT
Organism: Protopterus annectens; assembly: GCF_019279795.1. Taxonomy (NCBI): domain Eukaryota; kingdom Metazoa; phylum Chordata; order Ceratodontiformes; family Protopteridae; genus Protopterus; species Protopterus annectens. The sequence continues at coordinate 756,385,904 of NC_056745.1, forward strand.
GACGTCAGAAGAAAATTGCATAGCAGCTCTGTGGTCCGAAGGTGCCATTGTTGAGACACCTGGAGCTCCAGATCAGTGGCTCATGAACAATATAGCCAGAGTGGATAAATTGCAGCATTAAATCCCTAAATGACTTCCTACAGATGGTCAATGACAGGCAAGTGCTGCCATCCTTCCCCCACCTAAAACATAAGCATGCATTAATGCCTGTGATGACTGGTGCTGTCTTCAGTTGCATCTTACCATAGTTACTTCATCCCTAATTTCATAGTAAGTAATACTCCAAGCTTGCACTGCTTAGTAAAAGACAATACCCTGCATAACCTCTACTAAGGCTCCTTAAAGACCTCTAATTATTACACATTGTTCATGCATGAATGTAGGGCTAGTGCCTGACTTTGCTGTGGGCATATGTAGATACTCAAGAAGAGAAGAGACCTTGATTAAAAAGGAACATATGGACAATCTCTAGCTTTCTCATCTGCTCTTCCATCTCTGCTAAGGTCTTTACTCCTTCACTAGATTTTTAGATTACCACTTAAATTTCATAACTTAAGGATACTTGACTTGTCATGACAGTTTAAACCTGGGGTACTGCACACTGACAAACAGTACAGTATGTGGCAAAGTAGCAGCAGATAAGCATCACAGATTCTGAGACTCTTCCAAACGGATATGGTAATTTGTAAGAAGTTATTAGCATCTACACTGGGATACATGCTGAACTGAAAATTCCATTTTAGATGCTGCTACTCTGGGTACTAGAAGACTTCAACTTCCACTTCTCCATTAAGCTAAGAGTATTGCAGATCTCCATTATAACAAAGGTACATATTGCTGAAGGATGGAAAGATCCAGGCTGTTTAACAGTGCAAGGGTTTCTGAAACATGTCCTGAAGTTTTCTTCACTTCTGAGCACAACTTGGAAAGACACCTACGAGCTCTCTCTCTCTCTCTCACTCTCTATCTCCCTCATGATAAGCCCCTCCCACTTCTTGCTTTCGACAGGACTGTGCTATGGGAAAACATGAAAGAAGCAGTAAGCAGAGGCATTGGGGCCTATTGTGTAAGGAAAGGAAAACCTGTGTTCCCTACTAGAAAATGTAGCAACTTAAAATGACCATTAATATGAATTGAGTAGACACTATTAGTATTATAGGTAGGTAGAAAACACTATTGTTTAATATTCATCTGTACTTAATCACTTCTATGTTTTTAAGTTGTGTAAATGTTCGCAATCTTCTTTCACAGAACTTGGTTGCAAATCCAGAATGAGTGCAGAACAAAGGAGTAGCTGCCCAGGAATAAGGTGTTAGGGTGTATAGCTGGTGGTTGCCAATGGTGTGGGACTGCAGTGCCTGCATTTCTTCATGAATCCATAAGGATAGTGGTTTTATAAATGAATGATGATACTGCACTAGAAGTAATGGCTGACGCATGGAAATTCATAGTGCATGTGGTGATTTAACTGTAGCAAACTCCCTTTTCTTTGGTCTTCAACTTTTTTTTTTTTTTTTTTTCTTTTTGCTTCTCAACTCGAAGTTGACAGGGATGACAGCATGAGAAACTGCACAGGGCACCAGATGACCTGGCTACAGTTCTGTAATCTAAAGTAGTTATGTTATTTTTGTATTGCTGTTGATGTGTTTTTGGTTTTCTAATAAAAAAAAAAACTTTTTGGGTGCCAGATGAGAATGGAGAGATTCCAAGTAAAAGGTGACTTTCTAGCACCTTCCATTCCCAAAGGACCAAAGGCTCTGTGTAAATCCATCTGCTGCACAAAATGTAGCCCTAAGAATAGTTGAAATTCCTAAAATTAATTTGAGATAACACTGAAAATTTAATAAAAGTAGAATGTTTCTGCAAAAACAACCACAAGCAATCTCCCATAACTGGTTTCCCTTCAGCTGGAATTTTTTGTACCTTTGTCTCTATAGCCCCTAGAATGATGGAGTCTTTGACCAAATGAGAGTCAAACAGAATATACAGTCTTTAGATCTTTTCTTCTGACCAATCTCACAACCTAATTTAGGGTGTTACATTGACTGTGATACATTTTCTCAACTTATTTCTACAGTACAAAACTTTATTTTGGCATAAACTCCAAAGCTGGCTTTGAAATAAGTGTCACATAATACTTATATGATGAAATTCTGCCCTTTTGAACAGGCAACTATCATTACAATTATATATCTTTTTGTATCACAACAATATACCCAATGTTTTCAGTTAACAATTTTCAATATCCCAGGCATATCTGTTGAAGGAAGTAGTACCAGAATTCTTTATATTTCACCCGCATGTTGTGCCAAAATTCTCCATGTTTCAACCATGTGTAGATTTTTCAGTTAACAAAAATGACTGATGCAAAAACTTGCTTCTATCATTGCAATCACAAAACTACAAGAGGAGATGCTTTGTTTAACACTGCAGATCTCTTATCATTTGCTGCCTACTCATTGACAGCAGTTACTTATCTTTTTCCCAGAAAGGACATATTTCTACTTAGATAAAAGCTTCAAGTTTAAGATGATATTTCTATGTTACTTTTCTAAGTTAGAAATAAGGTATTGTGTATTCTTCAACTTTGAGATTAAGTTATGTAATGTTGCTTGATTGTCATTTCTATAAAGACAAGTTGTTATAACTACAAATCTTCAGTTAACCACCACAGCATATAATTATCTATGGTCTTGTTACTGCTTTAATTTGGAGCATTCTACATATACTTTATTTCAGAACAGTTTCAAGTGAAAAAAGGGGTGTGGCAAGGATGTTTAATCTCACCTGAGTGTTTCAATTTATATAATGAGGAAGTGATGTGAAATTCTGCGGACAAGTTTGATACAATTTGTTTGCAAATAATTGGTAGGAGTATTAATAATTTCCACTATGCCTCATTGTAGTATCACTGGAGGATTTACAACAGCTAGTAGATAAATTAGATGAAGTTTCAGGAGACTATACCCTTAGAATAAATTCAGAGGAAACAAAAAAACATGGCAGTAACATGACAAAAGGAATGCTTCAACATATATTGTCACAGAACATGTCTTGAGCAAGTGAGTACTTTTAAATGGTTCACTGTCATTTGATTGAACAGTACCTGACTGGAATGTTTTAAAAAAATTAACTGAAAAGCAACTGACTGAAATCCATTTCACTGAAAACCCAGATGACTGAAATCCATTTCACTGAAAACCCAGATGACTGAAATCCATTTCACTGAAAACCCAGATGACTGAAATACATTTCATTGAATTACATATCATTGAGAATATCCAATCTAAGAAAATACAGCATAAAAATCACTTGAGAAAAGAAAAAAAATGCCATACACAGTGAATCAGTTCTTGTGCACCAACACTGATTCACTGTATATGGTGTTTTTTTAATTTTATCAAGTGGATGTGTGACCGTGGAGTCGGTATATATAATTAAGGAGGGTGTGAAGATGCAGGGGGACTTACTACCCTGCAAAACATTATTTTATGTTGTATATTCTTATTTTGAATATGAATTTCATTCAATCACTTTTCAATCAGATGCATTTTCAGTCTGTTTTCAGTCAATTTTTTTAAAACATTTGATTTTTAGTCAAGAACTGTTCAAACAAATGATAGTAAACCCTTTTAAATACTTGGGTCAACATAAACCAAGATGTTGGCTGCAGAAAAGAAATTCCTTACAGGTTAGTTGTGGCAATGAGAGCACAAACGAAACCAAAAAACCAAGTATACGAAAAAGGCACAGACTGGCTGAAAAATAATTCACTTTACTTCGAATAAGTTAAAATAATACAAACAAAGCAAATATCCAAGTGAGGTCAAGTAAGATAAATGCTTTCGTTTGGCGTTTGCCAAACTTTTTCAAACAGGCAAAACATCACTTCCTGTTAGTTAAATACTCCAGTTTAGTGATGTAATCCATACTAGTTGTGGCAAGACTGAACATTCAGCCAGCTGTAAAATGTTCACAGCCTAAAGAAAGATACCCGGTTGGGACTGTTCAAAACATTAGTCTGGTAATGTATAGTTATGAGAGCTGGACATACAAAAAGGAGGACATCATAAAGTTAGAAGCCTTTGAGATGTACAAGTATCTCAATATTTTGTGGATTAGGTGGGCAAAACATCAGACGAATGAATCAGTCCTGAGAGAGAGCTTCAGATGCAGGCTAAATGGGATTGTTCAACAAGAGCTGAGCTATTTGGATCACATCATGAAATAAGGGGAATTATCATTGGTTTTACAAGGCAAAGTGACAGCAAAGTGATCAAGAGGGGACAGAGATGAAGGTGGACAGATGACATTAAAGAATGGACCAAAATGTCACTGGTGGATTGTAGTGTAGCAGCACAAGTTAGAGAACATTGGTGTGATACCGCCCCTAGTGCTTTGATGATATTCAACCATCAGAAGTAAGAAATAAAGAAGTCTCAAGTCTTACATATACCTTTTACCATATACAGTTGTGGCCCTTCCTTAATTCCTGGCCAAAAGATGATTGGTCCCATTTTCTGACTGCTGCTGTAAAACTTGTACCTAGCAATCTATGATACAGGTAATATGAATTCTACTTTCTCAACAGTGCAGTACACATTTGCAAAGTTTCTGACATTCACCTGAGATTTTAAAGAAAGAACTGTTTTGTATGCTTACTTCTACACTTTATGCTAAAGGATGGGAAATACAGTTAAGTCACATGATCAGCTGTGATGTAGCTTGCAAGACAAAAGCAGAAAGACCTTGCTATCCCCTATCATCAACATGTTGGCAAGTGCCTGAAATGAGCTTTTAATTACTCGATTTTAATTAGACAAACGGAAATATTCATTCCCAGGACATGTTTACTGGTAATACTATGTTTTAAAAATCATTAAACTGTTTGTATGGAAAGCTGCTTTCTGGGATAGAACTGCAGATGCACATGTTGTATTTAATGATATGTAGTCCTGACATTACTACCCTTGGATGAAACCAAATAAAAATCCTGATTCAGATATTTTACTGCTCAGAGTCAGTTTTAAGTGTATGTTCAATGTTAATTGTTCAGTGTTCTCAGAACTGCTTTGGACCTCAGTGGAGGTCATTAAAGGCCTCTTTCCTTCTGGGTAAAGACCAACACACCTGTTCTGCACACCACATATCTGTTTTACTTTTAAAAGCATCTATGCCATAATCCATTTTGATTTTTTATGGAAAAGTATTCCATCTGCTTCCTTCTCTAAACTGGAAATAGTTACTTCCTAGTTTTGTTCATATAGCCCTATTGCCCACAACACACTGATTATTTCTTGTTTATAAATCATGATGTATAATATTAATCCCCACTATACTATGTAGTTCTAAATTTTGAGACATGTAAAAATCCAAATGAAATCACCTTTTAATTGTCTATGGTAAACAGAAAATAAACTAAGCCTTTTCAATCGAATTTCATATCAAACACCTGATAGTTCTCGTATTTTCCTTGAGAAAAAAGTGTGAAATGTTTCTAGTCTAGAAATCTCACCTCTAGAAATTAAACAAAAGCCTGATCCACATTTCATAATAAGTCTAATAAATGTTTTATAAATGGGTAGATTTCTTCCCTAGATGAGACTATTCTCAATAAGGTCCTTATTAATAAATACTTTGTACTTTGTTTACCTCCCCTCAAACTTTAGTTGATTCTCAGTTTTAATTCCTAAATCATCATAAGAAAGTTTTTCTTAATAATAGTACTGTCTAGGCTATATTAGTAAGAAAAGTGTTGCTTTCCATGCGCAGCACCTTACACTTTGTCTTATTAAACTGTGCAACACTTGCCTAATTCCATTCATATAGAGTCTAGATAGTGTTGTAGTACATGTTGGTCATTCACTGAGGTAACTGCTCCAGCAGTTTTAACATTGTCACCAAACTTCCTGACCCAAAAGTCATCAATAGCTGGAAAAGCAGACATAAATATGTGAATGACAAAAGGGCCCAAAATACATCCCTCAGGATCTCCCCTAGATGCTAAGAATTCTTTTCATCTAACACCCTGAATAATCAGTTGAACAGCCCTGCTTTATAAACAGTTTATAATCTATTTAATTACACATATTAAATCTCCATTTTTCTAAGGCTTTTATAATTCACTGTTGGGGAACTGAATCAAAAGCCTCAGCTAGGTCCAAAAAGATCACATCATAGGATCATAGGAAGTTACTAGGCTAATGGCCCTGGGACCCTTACAA
>NC_056745.1:756392627-756415127 GCF_019279795.1 Protopterus annectens
CAGAAGTTTATTAAAACATAAAGCAACACGGTACAAAAATACTGCTTTTCATCCTTTCACCATACAAAGACTTCTTCAGACAAATGGTTCTACACAAGAAACCAGTCTGTGTTATAAAGGCAATTTCAAATTCAAATTGTGCCCCTCCCATGATATAATCCGAATGACCTCATTTCCGGATCACAAAGCATTTGTCATTTCCTCTTCCTAGTTATGCACCCATTCAGTGACATACAATATCCACTTGCAAAAACAAGAATAAGGTAAAACATTAAAATGAAATGAGTGAAAGTACAATGGGTAAAAATACACAAAAGTAAATCCCCATTTCAAGTATAAAATCACTAAACAAATATGAGTAATATGAACTACAAAAATAACAAGTCCAAACATACACATTTGAGCATTTGAACATTGTGTCATTATGTAATAAAGGTAAGGGGGGGAGGGGGGAATGTTTGCAACATAATAATGACATAATGATGAATAACTCTGCTTTCTGTTGACTTCTAATAGAATATAGTACTATAATGTGTGAGAACCAGTCAATCATAAAACAGTAAAAAGTAAAACTTAAAACAAACACCTTGTAACAAAATATGCCAAAAACAAAATGACGAAGTAGCAATACAAGTGCCACAAATAGGCGCTATACATGCATGGTGAACATTGGAAATCAAATGCATATTCAAACATTATATGCTCTACCATTTCTGCATGTATCACAATAAATGTCAGAGGTAAAATAGCCTGTCTATTCAATGCTTTCAATTTCAAAATACTAGAAATAGAATATTGCTCATTAAGCCCTGGTACTGAGCAGGCTCTTGTGCGAAGTTGCCACAACAATTCTAATCTCTCTAGAAGCAGGAGGTCGGTCCCCCTCTATCTTTGTGCAGAAAATAGTTGTAGCGATGGGCTCTCCCTGTGGGGCCAGTTTCGCCAATTTGATGATGGCACACTGGGAGAGAACTTATGTACTTCACCACTTAGAGGTGGCTAGCAGCATCAGGTATTACACTCGAAATGAGGTCATTCGGATTGTATCAGGGGAGGGGCACAATTTGAATTTGAAATTGCCTTTATAACACAGACTGGTTTCTTTTGTAGAACCATTTGTCTGAAGAAGTCTTTGTATGGTGAAAGGACGAAAAGCAGTATTTTTGTACCGTGTTGCTTTATGTTTTAATAAACTTCTGGCCCTGTTTGGTCCAGTTTGGTTTTAGTTCTACCTTTTGTCCACTATTTATAGTTGGATGCTTGAATGTGGCAATTGTTTGGATAACCTTTGAACAAGAAATGACTTATTTATTCCAGAGCTGCATAGCGGGATTTACCATTCTTCGCCAGTGTGCGTCAACTTACCAGCACCATCCTGAATTTGAGAACAATTATTATTCTGTTCTATAAAGATAGATTGATACTAATAACACTACAGCAACTTGAGCTTTGTCAATATTAGAGTAGTATAATATATTAGAGTTATGTAATGTTTTTTACTTAACTGCTGATGATCCTGCTTGTATAATTGATTCAGATTAATTCTGTATTAATTCATATTTGATTGTTGTACATTTTTGTTTTGTTTTTTATTTCAATTTATATGTCTGTTAATGGAGCTTTTCTCCCTGGGCCTCCATTGAAAAAGGGCTCATCTTCGCTCAATGGACTCTCCCGGTTAACAAACTGCAAATAAAGAAAGAAAGAAAGAAAAATATTACTGCTGGGTTAGCTTGGAAGACATCACGATTTGTTACCTGACTTTAGTTCCCAAGCTAAACCCCCATTGTTAGAAAGTGCAAACATTTTTAGCATCTCCCTGTGAAAAATATATATCTTTCAGATGTTTGCAGATCCTGGAAGTCATAAAACAATAAAACACTTTTACATCTCAAACCTAGTAATTACTTCTCTTTCAAGACAATGCAAAACACTTTGACATTGTGTCTGCAACTGCACTGAAACCTGAGAAATAACTTTTATAGCACAATAGTAAAACAATTTAATTTCAACTTATTTTCTTGATGTTTTGCAAGTTAACCCTCTATGTTCTAGTTTCTACTGTTAAAAGATATACATTTGCACAGGTCTATAGTTTATATACATTTCTGTTATTTTCCATTAGGGTACACTTTGGACACATCCTTGAAGCTCAGTACTGTTTGAACCCTGTTCAACACACACTTCTGTACCTGTAGTTTAATATACACATAACCCATAGTTATAATATATTTGTAAGACAAGCATATGAAACATATTGATATTCACAGATGACATATGATTATTTACAAAATTCCAGATAGCTGGGCTGGCAGTATTTCTCTATGTCACAAGAGGATTGTATCAAATGCCTTGGCATGTCTTTCCCTCATCGAAGGCCTTGGTGACTTTCTCAGCGAAGTCAACCAGTTTTAACAGGCATGATATGCCCTTAACAAATCTGAACTTGTTTGGTTCCAAAGTCAGGAGATTACCCATGTCTTTGTTGATAAGGTTTCATTTTGTTTAATTTCTCCAAGTCTTTTGGGTTTCTAATACCATGATGGGAATGGAGCCCCTTCCTAAATCAAAGTATGAGTAAAGTTTATGAAGTTAGTGTTGTTTCAATGTTTGATGTTAGCCAGCAGTGCCATTCGCAGCACCCACAATGTGCCCAGTAATGACTGCTCCTGCAATTAATATGGAGTTACATGTATCAGTAACATATCTAAGTAGTACTGTTGGAACTGCCTGGGTATCCTTCTTCCACATTGACCTGCAAATCCTGGTATTTTATAACTTTGTGGCTCTCTGTATGTAAGACACTGTAGTCACTGGGTGTAGCTCCTTTTGTCTTCTTTTCATGGACTACTATATCTGCTTTCCTTGCATCTATTTTTTAAACTGTTTGTAATGTGTGATCCCATGTAATATTAACTTCATCATTTTCTATAATGTTTTTTGGCTCATGTTTCCAATGTTTTTTCAAACTACTTCAATTTTATAATGTTTGCACAATCCCCAATGCAACAGTCTTGTCACATTATTATACCTTGCAGTATACAGACCTTCTACCATTAGTATATCAGAACCAGTAACAAGATGTGTGACTTTTTCCAATTCTGTTTTATAAAACCTACATTTGTCTGTTTCTCCCACATGTTCAATGGACTTTGTAAACCAACATGTCCTTAGTCCACTATCTTGGGCCTCCAATATTAACCTTTCATCTTTTAGTTTAAATTCACCTCTCCTTAATCATTCCTGTGTTTCATTCTGATCAACAAGAGGTTGTTCAAAGCATTTTCTATACCAGCAACAGTATTTATGCATTTTCCAGATTTCTTGCCTTCTCATCTGATCCTTCACCTTATATTCTTTCTTTTGATTTTGGCATATTCAATTGTTGCCTGATTTTTATGTACTTCTGGTTTGATTTGCATTCCACTTGACATCAATATGCTTCTGGTAAACTAAGCAGGGAAATCATCTTAGACTTATTTTCTTCATGTTTCAAAACTTTCACTATGTGTGGGTCTTGTGAGATCAGCAGATATGTATGCAGTCCCACAATTGCAGATTTATCCATGTAGTCAGTTTTGAGGAGGCCCATACCTCCTTCAGAATGGGGAATATATAATCTTGGTATGCTTTTATAAATCATTTGATAAGCATGATGCATCCTTGTTGTCCTGTTCAACACATCCAACACCTTTTGGGGCCACTCAGTCACTCCAAAACTGTAAGTTAGGACAGGAAGAGAAAATTGGTTTATAGCTTGGAGTTTGCTCCTAGATGTCAATGCTGTTTTCAGTATTAATTTTAGTCTTCTAAAATATTCCTTACTAAATTTTATTTGCATTTAATCATGTTCTATTGTTGATCCTTCATCAATTCCCAAATATTTATTACTCTCACTTGCTCAGGTTTTTATATATCACATTCCTGTCCCAAACTGATGTTTTCTTGGTGCTGCAGCTTTACTTTTTTAAAGATTGCTTTTGCACATTTATCAAGACCAAACAGCATTCTTATATCATCTGAAAAAGTTTTGACCACTTGCAGTTGTGCTTTGATGAACTATACAGTTTAAAATCATCTACAAAAAGAAGATGAGAAATCTTTACACTTTGTTGTTTCTGGGAGCCAAACTGTAGCCATGACCTAATCTGTTAAATAGACAGCTTAATAGTTTAAGGCAAGACAAAAGAGCAGCGGTGACAGAGAGTCACTCTGGAATATCCCCCTTTGAATTTTTTATCCCTGGAATAATAATTTGTCCTTTATCATGGCTTAACTACAAAGTGGTTTGTGTCTCTCTGTACGTAAGGCACTTTAGTCACTGGGTGGAGCAATTTCAATGATTAATGCTACTTTTGTCTTCTTTTCATGGACCACTATAACTTGTTCTCAAGCATCTATTTTTTTTTAACTGTTGGCAATGGATGACTTTTACTTGTTTATTTATTTATTTGACATTTGTTTACTGGGAAGATCCAGCTGGACTAATAGTCCATTTTCAGCAGAGGCCTGGGGAGAAAAGCTCCACTACAAATTAACAAGTATAACAATATTTACTAAGTAATATAAGGAACATGTGTAGAATAAACAAAGAATAATATACAGGAATGTATATCTCAAATAAAACAATACAAACTGGATACAACATACAACAGCTCCAATACAAGCAGCAGGATCATAGTACAAATATTTAGACAATTGTGTAACAATGAAAGTGCAAGCAATCTTGCATTATATATAATACTCAGAAATATAGGAGATATTTGTATCTAGGCTGGCAAGGTACAGAGTACCTGGAAAGAGCAGGAGAGTAGAGGGGAGAGATAAGGGGGATTCAAAGAGGGGGGAAGAGAGAATGGGAGCAGAAGGGAGAACAGCTGGTTTACATAAAGTGAAAGCAGATGTGATATAGGGGAAATAACAGGAGGGATGGTATGGTCAGCCCGGAGATGAGCAGGAGCAGATCCAGTTGTTGGTTAAGTGTTCCCTGAGAAGTTGTTTAAACTTGAATCCCATGTGATATAAACTATCATTTTCAATGATGCTTTGTGGCTCATGTTTCCAGTGTTTTTCAGCTACTTCAATATTATAGTTTCATAGTTTCATAGTTTAGTACTAGGCTATCTGCCCTGGGGTATTTGTAAGCCTAGCCATAGTGATGTGGCTTTCGCCACCCCATGAAATGGTACAATAATGCACAGAATAGATTTAGAATACTGTGCCTCTGTCTAGTAGTGACACAGTGAAGGTCCCCTTGTATAATAAAATTAGTTTACTGTGCCCCTGTCTAGCAGTGACACAGATGTGATCCCTGGGGTAAACTTACAATCTCCCATCCAATCATCAAGATTTCTCTTGAAGAGAGTCAGTGAGGGGATCTGCCTAACATGAACTGGGATCTTGTTCCAAAGCATGGGAAGCCTCTGAGTTATGAATCTATCCCTCCAGCATGTCCTATTCATACTTGTGCCGAGGTTTAAGTCTTTAGCTCTCGTGGTCCTGATGGATTTGGACTTTTTGAGGTGGAGCATGTCCATCAGATCCTGATTGGACATGGCCTTGTACGTCAGGCAGAGATCACCTCTGAGCAGGCGGTATGCTACTGAATAGAGCTGGAGTTTCTTTAGTCTGGCAGAATAAGACATATGTTGGAGACCCTTGATCCTCTTGGTGAGGTACTTTTGTGGTCTCTCCAGCTGTTGCAAATGCCGGGTGAGGTACATCCCAAATGGGGCATTGTACTCAATCATGGGTCTGATGAGGGAGGAGTATAGGGGTACAATGACATCCTTGGATCTGGATGTGAATCCCTTCATGATGAGGTGTGCAAGGTAGAATGTTTTTCTAACCACTTTGGCAACGTGGGTGTCAAATGAGAGGTCGCTGTTGACTTGGGTCCCTAGGTCTCTGATTACTTTTTCCATACTCAGTGGGTTGCTGTCTATGTGATAATTTGTGGGTACTTTGTTTTTCCCAAAGGGGATGACTATACATTTTTTGGCATTTAGTTTAAGGCCATGACTCCGGCACCAGTTGTCCATTTCTGTGAGGCCTTTTTGCAGGATGTATGTGTCCGCTGGGGTATCGACTATTTATTTATTTTTATTTATTTATTTATTTGCAGTTTGTTTACCAGGGTGGTCCATTGGGCCTTGAGGAGCCCGTTTTCAATGGAGTCCTGGGGAGAAAAGCTCCAAAGATACAACTAGTTATAATAACAGTATTACAAAAAAAATACAACTAGTTATAATTACAGTGTTACAAAAAAATATTAAAAAATAATTCTAAGTTACACAGAGTACTAAGAAGACATAACTGTGAATCTACTAGATACTGATGCAGAGGTTAAGAGAATTTAGAAAATAAAATGTCAGAGTAGATAAAGTATCAGAGTTGTAGCAATGATCAATAGCAGGGTAGATGCAATATCCCAATGTTAAATGTCAGAGTAGAAAAGTATTACAATTTTAGGAATAGTCAATGTCATGGTAGAAAAAGAATCACGGTGTTAATAATGGAGTTTGTTCAGTTGTAAAAGGTAGTGCAAAGTACCCCAATATAAATGTTTTAAGGAGGAATAAAGAGAGACAGTTACTAAGAAGGTGTCAACAGAAGTGTTTGAGGTAGGGAGGGATTATAGATAGAGATATTATGTAGGATGAGAGCAAGAGCATTCCCACAGTGATGTTAGGTGAGAGTGGAGAAGAGATTTAAAGGCAGAGATGCTACTGGTAGTACGGATGAGAGCTGGGAGGGAGTTCCAGTGGCATGCGAGGCAGAAGAAAAGGAGATGTTTGCCAGGTGGGTGGGAGGGTTTATGCAGTTCAATTAGATTTTGTTGGTTGGACTATGGTGCCTAGTTTGCAGTCATCTGCAAACTTTGTCAGCCACAACCCTCCCATGTTTGCTTTAACAGCTGAGAAATAAATGCCGAACAAGAGGGGTCCCAGGACAGATCCCTGTGGGACACCACTTGTGACTGGCTTTGAGTCTGACATTGCTCCAGCGATTTTAACTTTATGGGTTCTGTCCTTTAGCCAGTTTGCAACCCATCTAGTGACATAAGGGTTTACGTTTAAGCTGTTGAGCTTATCTATGATGCCTGAGTGGGGTATTGTGTCGAAGGCCTTAGCCAAGTCCAGGTAGGCTGTTTTGCCCTCATCAATGGCTCTAGTGACTGTTTCAAAAAAGTCAACCAGGTTCAAAAGGCAGGATCTGCCCTTTACAAAGCCAAACTGGGTGGGGTCAAGTGTCTGTAGGTCCCCTATGTCTCTGTTTATGAGTTCCATATTGATTCTTTCCATAGCTTTGCAGACCAGGCTGGTTAAGCTTATGGGGCGGTAGTTCCCAGGGTCTGTAGAGGTACCCCCTTTGTGGAGTGGGACCACTGTTGCTGTACGCCAGTGTTCAGGTACATATCCTGTAGTAAGGCTAAGGTTAAATAGCATTTTTATGTGCGGGTTTAGCTCCTCTTGGAGTTCACGTAGCATGCAACCCGGGATACCGTCAGGTCCCATTGATGCTGTGTTTTTAGCTTTATAATGTTTGCACAATCCCCAATGCAACAGTCTTGCCACATTATTATGCCTTTCGGTATACAGTTATTCTGCCATTAGTATATCACAACTGGCAATAAGATCTGCAACTGTTTCCAGTTATTTTACAAAACCTATATTTATCTGTCTCCCCCACATGTTTGATGGACTTTGTAAACCATGTACGTAGTCCACTATCTTGGGACGCCAATATTAGCATTGTTTTTTTTGGTATAAGTTCACATCTCCTTACCCTTTTCTGTATTCGAGCCTAATCAACATGAAGTTGTTCCAAGAGTTTTCTATACTTGCAACTATATTTATGCATTTTCCACATTTCTTGCCTTCTCATCTGATCCTTCACCTTATATTCTTTCTTTTGTTTTTTTTTGGCACATTCAGTTGCTGCCTGATTTTTATCTACCTCTGATTTTATTTCTTTTCCCACTTGATGTTGATATGCTTCTGCTAAACTAAGCAGGGAAGTCATTTTAGACTTATTCGCCTCATGTTTCAAAACTTTTACTACATTTGGATCTTGTGAGGTCAGTAGATTTGTATATATGCAATCCCATGATTACAGATCTATACATGTAATCAACTTTGAGGAGGCCCATGCCTCATTCAGAATGGAAAATATATAATCTTGGCATGCACTGAGTTTTATAAATCATTTGATGAGCATGAAGCATCCTTCTTGTTTGCCTGTCCAACCAATCCAACACCTTTTGGGGACAATCAATCACTCTAAAACTGTAAGTTAGGACAGGAAGAACAAATTGGTTTATAGCTTGGACTTTGTTCCTAGATGTCAACGCTGTTTTCAGTATTAAGTCTTTTAAAATATTCCTTATTAAACTTTATTCGCATTTGTTCATGTTTTATTGTTGATCCTTCATCAATTTCCGAATATTTATACACTCCCTCTTGTTCAAGTTCTTTTGTATCACATTCTTGTTCCAGACTGATGTTTTCTTGGTGCTGCAGCTTTCCTGCTTTACAGGTTGCTTTTGCACATTTATCAAGACCAAATTACATTCTTATATCATCTGAAAAAGTTTTGACAGTTGTGCTTTGAGTTCCTCAACTGAAGAACTATACAGTTTTAAATCATCTACAAAAACAAGATGAGAAGTCTTTGCACTTTGTTGTTTTCTGGGAGCCAAATGGTAGCCATGAGAGTGTTGATCCCCCCACTAAATATCTGTGATTGCTGATGCCTTAGTGTAGCAGATGGTTTATTTCTAAGTAAATGTGTCAAACGCAAGACAAACTGACCGCCATAATACCACAATGCAAAAGTCAGACTCTGGTATATTCTCCTTATAAACTAGGTATCATATAAGATGTGATACTAAATTGGTTTATCTTGGATGACCCTGTATGCTGTCTGTGTGTCTATCTATCTGTCTATCTATATGGGAGATGGTAATAAGGTTGAATATGGTTAAAAGACAATTCAGTTACATACATACATACATATAAATGTTTCAAGCATGGGCATTAATCCCTTCTAGCTTGCCAATATACCAAAACACTTAGTCCTATAATAAATGTCCAGGCTGTTCTTAAAAATATCTAAGCTAGTACTTGCTTTAATGTAATTTGGTAGTCTGTTCCAGGCATCAGCTATTCTGTCAGAGAACCAATTAGTGCAATTCTCATTCCTATAGAATCTTCTACATTGGTTATCTGACGATTCTCTAATACTTTTTGATAACCCCAAACATTCCCAGAGGTAGTTGTCCTTAAATGATCTATATACCTGAATAAGATCTCCTCTTAAATATATGTAAGAGACACTCTACAAGTTCAGATATTTTAGTCTTTCATAATAACTTAGATTTTCAGTTGACTAAACAGATGGTTGACAGGTGTGTATGATCTCTGCATTACCGGGGTTGTAGAATATTCCCATTGTCATGTATTGTACAATCTTGGAATAATAATTTAGCGGGCTGGGGGGGGGGTGGCAGTGCAAGGCAGCTCACCCCCTGCAGAAAAAATGTTTTCATGTTTTATTTCACCTTGCATATGCCAAGGTTATTGCTTGGAGCTTGTGTAACAATGTTTAGATTTTTTTTTTCTATCTTCCGTCCTATATATAGTCAGTAAATCAGTTATGTAAACTCATTAAATAAATACTCATCAAATGTGTATTGAAAGTGGACCCTTACTTCCCTGATGCTTCAAAAATTGTTTACTTAAAGGATCTAAGAAAATCTATGTGCTTAGGGCTTAATTTCTAAATTATCTATTCCTAGTTCTATGAAAAAAATATATTACATAAAGTATATGAAATGTTTTCACAATGGTTGAAATGTGGACTGTATCATTATCATTGTTGGGTCCCAAATGAGGATGTGAAAAGTCTGAGTTTGTGAAGTACCATCATTTTATACCTGTTTCTGAATTCAAATGTTGCAAATAAGATAATTATGGATCCTGTGTTAAACCCCAGTAAAAGTAAGAAATCGCCCAAACAGTAAAGACTTGTTTTACTCTCAGCTGTCAGCACAATTCCATATTCATATTATAAATGCCACAAAAAAAGACTTGATTGCAAAGGAAAGCTAGAAAGAATAAACATCCTCAGTCTTTGGGTAAAGTAAAAAACGTTGTATCTTTTAACACATATGAATAATCATTAATTCTTCAGTCTTGCTTCCATTTGGGAAAATATTTTGCATGATGTGCAGAAAACAACAGAGGACGACATCTCTTCTACCGTGCACTTCACATAGCGCAGTGTATTCCATGCCCTGTCCAAGTCATTAACTAGTACGAGTCACTGTTATCATAGAATTTGATGGCAGTTTTATGTGAATAACATGTGAGGTATATACATCAGTGATTCACTTTACATGTTAAAGTTCTACCCTAAAGTTCCATGATGGAATTACTTTGGTGTCTATCTTACCTGCCCAAATATAGTTTAGGGTACATAAGGTGAGACATTCCTGAGATAATGCTGTTTAAGTTGGGCATATATTGGTCACATTGGTCTTCAAGTCTCAGATCATCTTCTCTTCCCAGTTCCAAATAGTAAATGCTTCTTCACTGGTTTTCAAAAGGTCAGTGAATATAAGAATTTTGATTATAAAACTTGTTTCAATAGAGTGCCTTCAGTAGCTGGGACAACTTTATTATTATACCATGATCCCCCCAAAACGTGCACGCTGATTGGCCAGCGTGCCCGTTGTAAATCGAGTTATACTAATGGAAAAAGGTCCAGTCGCCCGGACTTTTTTCCATTAGTATAACTCGTTTTTAAACACTGTCTCGCTATGTTAAATGGTTTAATATGTTGAGACAGCTAAAATAAGCAATGGAGATCTCCGTTGCTTATTTTAGCTGTCTCGCCATGTTAAACCCATTAACATAGCGAGACAGCAGCTTTGTTTAGCATCGAAAGCAAGATCTCCGTTGCTTTTTATAAATGTTTCGCTATGTTAAATGAGTTTAACATACCGAGAGTTTTAAATAAGCAACGGAGATGTCCGCGTTTATTTAGGTTCTCTCGCTATGTTAAACTCATTTAACATAGCGAGACACTAAAAAACAATGGAGATCTTGCTTTCCGGTTGCTTTTGCTCACAGCTCTGATGTACCGCGCAGGTGCAGTACATCAGAACTGCCGCTGATGCCAGACATCTGCGAAGGGCAGTAAACAGACATACTATGCCATTATTTAAGAAAGTAATAGTTTCTTTTCTTAAATAATGTCATATATAGCACACTCATTTTCTGGTGGTAATGCTAATTTACCCATCGTTGGCTTTATTTATCCCCGGCTTCACTGGACCAAAACCACGCCAACCGTGGGTAAATTTAGCATTACCCACACCCAGGCGTGGGTTATTGCTATAACACATAATGCTGTTTTGCCACAGGCCTCAATAACCAAGACAGGTTTTCTGGTGTTGCCCTTTCCAAATCTGTGAAAGTAAATTCATAACTATTTAAGCAGAGAAGTTCACTAGAATGATTTTACTAACCATATTTTTTTAGTCCTTTACATTGCCTTTCATAAGGAATGTTCTGTTCTAGTTAAATACAAGAGGAGAACATGTTCTTCCTACTGTAGTCCACTGCCTCTTCAATTGGCTAATCTTCTGGTGTCATTCAAAGGGGATCCAGTGTCTGTCAGCCTGGGATGACATAGAATCCAAAAAACGAAGTCAAACTCAGAACCACAAGAACAAGCTGTGAATGACTCCAGGCAGTCAAAAAAAAAAGATTTATTTTAAACGCTTTTCGTCAGTTTAATAAGCTGACTTCTTCAGAACACAAAACAAAGACCACTGACAGCTTGATCCTTATAAAGGCGTAACACTCATTAAGGTATTCAAGCAATAATTCAGTTAGTCTAATTGACATGAAATAAAATGAATTTTAACAAAGAATAGATGAATTTAAAAAAGGAACTGTTTAAAAAGACAGTAACCAATTAATGATAGCAAACTAAACAACCCTGTAGGTATACCTACAACACAAATACATAAAACAAATACGTAAAACAGTCTGTTGGTGTGTAAGTGAATCCTGTGGAGTGTGTTGCACATTGCAACCTTTAAAAACCCCAATAACACAGTGTTGTTGACTTTTATACAGCTTTAGAACATTCATTTTAATTTACTGTTAAAACAAGGTTCTAAACCTACCCATGACGTTGTGTATAAGGTAAAAACGTCAAATACCCCAAAATTTGTTGTAAGTTTTAAAAAACACGTTAGAAAACATGGTAAAAAATCAGTTTATGAACTAATTTAGGAAGAAGAATTAATATCTTGTTGTTTCTATGTTTTTATGTGTAATTGTAAAACAATAAGTAAGTATACTACAATATTTGATGATACTGAAACTACTACTAAAAATTAATATTAATTAAATTAATATTTAATGTTGGTTGAATTAATAATTATTATACCATGAACCCCCCAAAATGTGCACACTGATTGGCCAGCGTGCCCGTTGTAAATCGAGTTATACTAATGGAAAAAGGTCCGGTCGCCCGGACTTTTTTCCATTAGTATAACTCGCTTTTTTAACACTGTCTCGCCATGTTAAAATGGGTTTAATAGCGAGACAGTTTAAAATAAGCAACTAAGATCTCCGTTGCTTATTTTAAAAGTTGTCAGCTCTTCGCCATGTTAAACCCATTTAACATAGCGAGACAACAGCTTGTGTTACAAAAAACACGGAGAGCAAGATCTCGCTTTTTTAGTTTCGCTATGTTAAATGAGTTTAACATAGCAGACAGTTTTAAAATAAGCAACGGACATCTCCGTTAAGCTTATTTGTAACTGTCTCGCTATGTTAAACTCATTTAACATAGCTTAAACATAAAAAGCAACGGAGATCTTGCTTTCTCCGTTGTTTTGCCCACAGCTCTGATGTACTGCAGGCGCCGAGTACATCAGAACTGCCGCGATGCCAGACATCTGTGGAAGGGCAGCAACAGGCATTATATTATGCCATTATTTATGAAAAGTAATAATAGTTTCTTTTCTTAAATAATGTCATGGTATAATAGCAATAACTCACTTGGTGTGGGTAATGCTAAATTTACTCGTTATTTTTGTTTGGTCCTCGGGCCTTCTGACCAAAACCACGCCAACCGCGGGTGGGTTCTAGCATTACCCACACCCAGGCGTGGGTTATTGTTATAATATTGGTTAAATTAATATTTGCACAGCAAATTTTAAAGACATAGCAAAAAGTTAAAAGTTAAAAACACACAGTTATTTGTATATAATGATACTACAAAAAGCGCTACAAAAAGTGTGTGAAAAAGGATGTTAAATGCATGAAGGTGTGTAGAGGTCACACATACCACATATACTTGGTGAATTTCAGATGATATTTTTTGAATGATATTATATTATAATAGTTTTTAATAATTTTTATAGTTTTTAATAATAATTATTTATTTTTATATTGTTTATTTTTATATTATATTGAATGATTTGAATTGTTTGTGGTAAGTTAGACATACCTAATGTCGTGAAAATCGTGATCAAGAATTTTAATGAATTCATAATCACGTTTAATGAAACTGGCTAGTCCACGAAGATAATCATAACAGACATGAAACCATAACAGACATAAAGCCCATAAGAGACCTGAAAAACACCTAATACTTGTGTGTATAATAAACGGAAAATGTATATATACACATAAATATAAATATAGATTCCATAAAGGGGGTGTATGTCAAGTGACAATACCTTCATCTTTTTAAACTAATTAATTTTAATAGACTTCCAATTGAACAAGTCTCATTCAGTGCTGGGAAGCTATATGCGTTTAGTTTTACCTGCCATTTCAGTTCCAATTCTTCCAGTTTCAGATTTCTAGGTCCCCCTCTTGGGTCGATTTTTACATGGTCAATTGCCATGAACCTGAAACTGTGGTTTGGATGACATGCCGTGTGTTTAGCAAGTGCATTCTCCAGTTTCCCCTTTTTGATGGCATACAGATGTTCATACATCCTTTCACGTAGTCTTCTTTCAGTCTTACCAACATAAAATGCTAAACAGGATGTACACTTAGCTAAATAAGTAATATAGTTGGTGTTGCAATCAAATTTATTCCTTAACCTAAATTTTTGTTTGTTCAGAATAAAAGAGTTGCCCTCCTGGACGTGTTTACAATAATTACAATTGTGACAATTATACATTCCAGGGCATCTCACTATGGGTACATCATGTTTTTCTAACAAGTTTTTGATATTTAGCCCTTTCCTGTAAACAATCATAGGGTGGTCACCTAGTTTTTCAAATAGGTCAGGTTGAATTTTAAACAAGTCCCAGTTTTTCTTCAATATAGATGAACACAAGGCGCTTTTTATATTAAAGGTAGTAATGAATTTAACAGTGCTTAGCTCATTGTTTAATCGGCCACTAATTGGAACATTACTCCCTTCTTGGTCACGTAAGTTATTGTCGACCAAAATGGCGCTGTTGTCATTGGTCAAATTTTCAGTGTTAGTCTTCAGGAGGGGTAAATACACCTTATTGTGTCTTTTATCCATTACCTCCTGGACTATTGGGTCAAGGAAAGTTACCGGGTAGCCTCTATGTGTAAACATTTCCCGTATGTAAGCACATTCCTGTTTAAAATTCTCGTCCAGGCTGACCATTCTGGAAGCTCTTACCAACTGCCCCTTCACAACAGATTTTTTCTGATAGTGGGGGTGGCAGCTGGTATAGTGGAGGAAAGTGTTAGAGTATGTTGGTTTCCTAAAGATGTTTGCAGTAAACAAATTTAAGTTGTAATTCTTACTAAGATGGATGTCAAGGTACTCGATACAGTCACAATTAAACGTGTGAGTAAATTGCAAAAACTCAGTAGTGTGATTGAAGTAATCAATAATTTGATGACTGACATTTTCGCTACCTTTAAGTAAAATGAAAATATCGTCCAGGAACCTTGTGTAGTATATGAAGGACTCAAAGAACAAATTGCCTTTAAAGACAAACTTGGATTCCCAGTATGCCATTACCAATAAATTTGATTGCAACACCAACCATATTACTTATTTATCTAAGTGTACATCCTGTTTAGCATTTTATGTTGGTAAGACTGAAAGAAGACTACGTGAAAGGCTGTATGAACATCTGTATACCATCAAAAAGGGGAAACTGGAGAATGCACTTGCTAAACACACGGCATGTCATCCAAACCACAGTTTCAGGTTCATGGCAATTGACCATGTAAAAATCGACCCGAGAGGGGGACCCAGAAATCTGAAACTGGAAGAATTGGAAATGAAATGGCAGGTAAAACTAAATGCATATAGCTTCCCAGGACTGAATGAGACTTGTTCAATTGGAAGTCTATTAAAATTAATTAGTTTAAAAAGATGAAGGTATTGTCACTTGACATACACCCCCTTTATGGAATCTATATTTATATTTATGTGTATATATACATTTTCCGTTTATTATACACACAAGTATTAGGTGTTTTTGCTTCTTGTGGCGGGCTTTATGCGTCTGTTACATGGTTTCATGTCTAGGTTATGATTATCTTCAGGACTGTGCCAGTTTCATTAAATGTGATTATGAATTCATTAAAAATCTATGTGCTTAGGGCTTAATTTCCAAATTATCTATTCCTAGTTCTATGAAAAAAATATATTACATAAAGTATATGAAATGTTTTCACAATGGTTGAAATGTGGACTGTATCATTATCATTGTTGGGTCCCAAATGAGGATGTGAAAAGTCTGAGTTTGTGAAGTACCATCATTTTATACCTGTTTCTGAATTCAAATGTTGCAAATAAGATAATTATGGATCCTGTGTTAAACCCCAGTAAAAGTAAGAAATCTCCCAAACAGTAAAGACTTGTTTTACTCTCAGCTGTCAGCACAATTCCATATTCATATTATAAATGCCACAAAAAAAGACTTGATTGCAAAGGAAAGCTAGAAAGAATAAACATCCTCAGTCTTTGGGTAAAGTAAAAACCGTTGTATCTTTTAACACATATGAATAATCATTAATTCTTCAGTCTTGCTTCCATTTAGGAAAATATTTTGCATGATGTGCAGAAAACAACAGAGGACGACATCTCTTCTACCATGCACTTCACATAGCGCAGTGTATTCAATGCCCTCTCCAAGTCATTAACTAGTACGAGTCACTGTTATAGAATTTGATGGCAGTTTTATGTGAATAACATGTGAGGTATATACATCAGTGATTCACTTTACATGTTAAAGTTCTACCCTAAAGTTCCATGATGGAATTACTTTGGTGTCTATCTTATCTGCCCAAATATAGTTTAGGGTACATAAGGTGAGACATTCCTGAGATAATGCTGTTTAAGTTGGGCATATATTGGTCACATTAGTCTTCAAGTCTCAGATCATCTTCTCCTCCCAGTTCCAAATAGTAAATGCTTCTTCACTGGTTTTCAAAAGGTCAGTGAATATAAGAATTTTGATTATAAAACTTGTTTCAATAGAATGCCTTCAGTAGCTGGGACAACTTTATTAACACATAATGCTGTTTTGCAGTCACAGGCCTCAATAACCAAGACATTTTTTCTGGTGTTGCCCTTTCCAAATCTGTGAAAGTAAATTCATAACTATTTAAGCAGAGAAGTTCACTAGAATGATTTTACTAACCATATTTTTTTAGTCCTTTACACTGCCTTTCATAAGGAATGTTCTGGTCTAGTTAAATACAAGAGGAGAACATGTTCTTCCTACTGTAGTCCACTGCCTCTTCAATTGGCTAATCTTCTGGTGTCATTCAAAGGGGATCCAGTGTCTGTCAGCCTGGGATGACATGCTTGACAAGCTGCGTTGCTTTGCAAGAGATGGCTTGCACCTTTCACTCCTAGGCTTTCGAATACTGGCCAAGGCTCTTGCTGCCCCCATAGTGCCTTTTTTAGGCAAGGCTAAAATGTCAAACTCACCTACGTAAACAGTACAATTAACAAAAAACTGAGGGTTATGCTACACAATGCCAGGAGTTTAAATCTCAAAATGCATGCGCTCGAAGCACTCCTCAGTATGGAGAACATTGACATCTATGCAGTAACTGAAACCTGGTTCAAAGTTCCAGAAAGCACCCCAGCACTACCAGGCTACAACTCATACCACACGTTTCGACCACAGAACATGGACCGAAACACAAAAGGAGGGAGTGTATCCATATTCATCAAGGATACCTACACCTCCAGGTTAGTGGCACAGCATGATACCTCTGAGATCATCCATGTGCAACTAACATCGGGCAAATCTGCAATGCAAATTGCGGCCTGCTACAGATCACCCTCCATGACCCAGAACCACCATTCCACCTTTCTGGAGACACTGGAAAACATGAAGGTCCTACCAAACACCCTGATATTGGGCGATTTCAATTACCCTACCATTCACTGGGAAAACTACTCTAGTACAAATTCCCAGGCCCAGTGCTTCCTGGAATTCACCAATTCAAATGCCCTGGATCAGCTGGTAAACTCCCCTACCAGAGGTAAAAACATATTGGACCTGGTCATCACCAACATGAGAGACAGGTGTTCCACACCGGAGGTCAACCCGTCACTGGTTAGATCAGACTATAAACTAATCACTCTGGATGTCCACACCCCACCACCACCCCCAACTAAGGAAACCACAGTAAAAAACTTTTCTAAAGCAAACTTCACCTTACTTAAGACAGAGGTGGTAAGTTTCACAGCCCCCACGCTAAAGGATAAAGCTGCCCAAGATGCGGAAACCTTTACAAATGCACTCTATGAGCACCTATAAGGATGCATGGATCATACCATCCCTAGCAAAACCAAGACTCACTCCTCTAAAGAAGGAAACCAGTTTGGTGGATCCCTGCAATAAACAGGCTATACAATAGAAGGAGGAAACTAGTTCAGAAAAAAAAAGCAAATCCCAAGAAGGAAAGACATCCCTGATCAGTATCAGTAAGAAACTGAGGTCCCTCATGAAATCATCCAAGGCTAACTTCGAAAGAAAAATAGCCAAGGATTCAAAAAATAACCACAAAGCCTTCTTTAGCTATGTTAAGAATTTAAGTGGCAACTCGCAGATATGCACTGAACTAGTGCAAAATAGCACAAAATATACTGAACCTACTGATATTGCCAACATCCTGGCAGATAGATTCAGTGCAAACTTCACCCCGCTCTCACCTCCAAAAGGGCCCACAACAATACTGGAAAAGTGTAGTGTCCCAAAAATCACAGATGCACAGGTGAAAACAGCCCTTTCAAAAGCCAAAAACGCAGTGTCAGTGGGACCAGATGGTGTCCCAGGCTGCGCATTGCACTAACTACAGAACGAACTAACCCCCCACCTAAACACACTGTTCAACCTCAGCCTCTCCACAGGCTAAATGCCCATAGAATGGTGCACAGCAACAGTTATTCCTCTACACAAAGGAGGGGCCACAACTGACCCTGGTAACTATCACCCCATAAGCCTGACTAGCCTGGTCTGCAAGGCTATGGAGCCCATCATCATGGAACTCATTAACAAAGACACTGGGAACCTCCAAACACTTGACCCGACCCAGTTCGGCTTTGTTAAGGGCAGATCATGCCTACTAAACCTGATTGACTTCTTTGAGACAGTCACAAAGGCCATAGATGGGGGAAAGGTGGTTCACACAGCCTACCTTGACCTTGCCAAGGCTTTCAACACCATTTCCCACTCAGGTATTACAGAAAAACTCACCAGCCTGAACATAAACCCCTATGTCACGAGATGGGTTGCCAACTGGCTTACAGACAGAATTCACGCAGTAAGAATAGTGGGCTCCAGGTCCGACTCTAAACCAGTTAAAAGTAGTGTCCCGCAAGGCTCGGTCCTGGGATCCCTACTGTTCGGCATATACTTCTCAGAAGTACAGGCAAACTCAGGAGGACAATGGCTAACCAAGTTCGCAGATGACTGCAAACTGGGAGCCATAATTGACTCTCTGGCTGACACGGACATCCTCCAAAAGGGCCTTACTGAGATGGACACCTGGTGTCAAAGTCATGGCCTCAAGCTAAATGCCAAAAAATGCACAGTCATCCCATTTGGAAAAAACAAAACACCCATGAATTACAACATAGGTGGCAGCCCCCTTAATACAGAAGAGGTAATAAGAGATCTGAGGACCCAGGTAGATAGTAATCTCTCCTTTGACAATCATATTGCCAAAGTAGTTAGGAAATCCTTCTATGTGGCCCATCTAATTACTAAAGGGTTCACATCTACAAATAAAGAGGTTATAGTGCCTCTCTACTCGTCACTCATTAGACCCATCATAGAGTACAATGCCCCATTTGGGATGTACCTCACAAGGCACTTTCAACAGCTGGAAAGACCACAAAAGTACCTCACCAAGAGGATTACTGGTCTCAAACATATGTCCTATGCAGCCCAACTGAAAAAACTCCGGCTGTACTCAGTGGCATATCGCTTACTCAGAGGTGATCTCTGCCTGACTTACAAAGCCATGTCCAACTCAGAATTGATGGGCATGCTCCACCTAAAGAAATTCAAGTCACTGTGAGCCACGCGCTCTAGTGTGCTAAACCTCATCACAACAATAAATCGAACATGCTGGAGGAATAGATTCCTGTCACAGAGACTCCCCATGCTTTGGAACAAAATTCCAAATTACATCAGGCAGAGTCGCTCACTAACACTCTTCAAGAGAAACCTTGACGAGTGGATGGGTAACAGAAAATACACCCCTGGGATCACTTCATTGGTTCTGCTTGACAGAGGATCAGTTAATTAATCAATGGGGTGGCGAAAGCCGACACACTCTGGCTAAGCTTATAAATACCCTCGGGCAGATAGCCTAGTACCTACCTATGAACCTACCTATTTAGGAAAATATTTTGCATGATATGCATAAAACAACAGAGGACGATGTCTCTTCTACCGAGCACTTCACATAGCGCAGTGTAGTCCACTGCCTCTCCAAGTCATTAACTAGTATGAGTCACTGTTATCATAGAATTTGATGGCAGTTTTATGTGAATAAGATGTGAGGTATATACATCAGTGATTCACTTTACATTTTAAAGTTCTACCCTAAAGTTCCATGATGGAATTACTCTGGTGTCTATCTTATCTGCCAAAATATAGTTTAGGGTACATAAGGCGAGACATCTCTGAGATGATGCTGTTTAAGTTGGGCATATATTGGTCACATTGGTCTTCAAGTCTCAGATCATTTTCTTTTCCCAGTTCCAAATAGTAAATGCTTCTTCACTGGTTTTCAAAAGGTCAGTGAATATAAGAATTTTGATTATAAAACTTGTTTCAGTAGAATGCCTTCAGTAGCTGGGACAACTTTATTAACACATAATGCTATTTTGCAGTCACAGGACCCAATAACCAAGACAGGTTTTCTGGTGTTGCCCTTTCCAAATCTATGAAAGTAAATTCATAACTATTTAAGCAGAGAAGTTCACTAGAATGATTTTACTAACCATATTTTTTAGTCCTTTACACTGCCTTTCATAAAGAATGTTCTGGTCTAATTAAATACAAGAGGAGAACATGTCCTTCCTACTGTCCTCTGCACTGGATTTGCCTAAAGTAGCTTCTAACAGGTCAAGAACTACAAAAAACTCCAGATACAGTTTCCTAGGAACAGATATAATAGTGCTGCTAAACTGGCCTGCATAATATTCAGCAACCAGATTAGTTTATCTAATGCATGCGTTTGTACAAGTGACTTGCATACTTGATATGGCTTCATTAGCACTGCCTTTTCGGGTCCTGAAAGTTCAAAATCATTCAGGGTATGGGATGTCATTATGAAGTTTGCATTAAATTATGAGCCTGTTCTCGCAGGACATTTTTATGCCACATATTCTACAGCTATATGCATGTATGTTTCTTAGACATAAGGTAGGTAGAGTATCCATGTCAGTCTCTCTTTCAATGATTTATGTTCCAGAGCTTTCCAATTGGATAAGGACAACAGAAAATAGAGTCTATGAGACCACTTTGCCAGGACCGTTGTTTTACTACATTGATCTACATGGATCTCAGCAGCATGGAACTTTGTCCTGTACACAGTTCCTGTTACATGGACTTCAGGTGTCTTGGATAAGAGAGATGTCTTTGATATTTCTTCTTTTGTTGAAGCTTCCTATGAGTTGAATAACACATTTCTTTGAGTCCAACTTTTTACTGTGAAGTGTTGGCACAATCACATTAATAAACATTGTCTGTTTATTTATTTATTTTTATTTATTTGTCATTTGCTAACCAGGTTGGTCCAACTGAGCCAAAGGCCCATTTTCAGTGGAGACCCGAGGAGAAAAGCTCCATTTATATATGTAAGATAATCAAAAGAGAAAAAAAAAAACAATTGCAAATACATAGTTAATACATGTTTCCATTTAAAATACTCATCTTCAGGGTGCTGTACATTAGGATGGAAAATTAGTTCATTTGAAGTATTAGTATCGTGACATCTGGCTAAATATGAGTCCCTTTTCAATAGCAGACCAAAGCAACAATTTAGCAGACATTATTAATGGAAGGAACTATGACATTTTTCACATCACATAGCCAAGCACGACACACACCTACCTCTGCATAGGTCCTCAATAAAAACTTACCTAAAGAGCAGAAACCCCAAAACATATTCACAAACATTCCACATACAACACCAAACACATCACACACAGCAGACAACACACCAGTGTCTCACAAACACAGCCCATGAGGCAAAACAATAAACCATCACAGCGCACAAGGCATAACAATAAACCAAACATACTAGTCATTGGTGACTCAGTTGTGAGACACACCAATGTCCCCCTCACTAGGCTTAACAAGGAAAAGGTTACTGTCAGTTGCCTGTCTGGTGCCAGAATCTGCCACATCACGCACGCACTTAAGTCTCTACACAACAAGTATTAGTATGACTCTGTCATTGTCCATGTTGGTGTGAATAACTTCAGACATATCTCCCTGGACTACATGAAGAGAGACATGATTGAGCTCTCAGAGTATATGTCCCAGGCAGATATGACCCTAGCCCTAAGCAGCATCCTACCTTCACCAAGAACGTTACCCCAATACTTGACTTCAACAATTGGCTTAGTTTCTCGTGTTATTCCAAGGGGATCCAATATCTGTCTGACTGGGATGACGTGGTTGACAGGTTGACAGGCCTTGAGGCTTTGCCAGAGATGGTCTCCACTTTTCACCGATGGGATTCACAATTCTGGCCAAGGCTCTTGCCTCCCCCATTGTGCCTTTTTTAGGCAATGTCCCAAAGACAAATCTTCCAACACAAAGGATCTGTCAAAAAGCAAATTGAAGGTCATACTGCTTAATGCTAGCAGCCTTAAATTGAAAACGCACTCATTGGAGGCCCTCCTTACACTGGAAGATGCCAATATCTATGTGGTCATGAAAATTTTGTTCAGGGCTGTAGAGAGCATGCCTGCCTTACCAGGCTATAC